>NW_028270176.1:32259175-32531675 GCF_037043375.1 Chiloscyllium plagiosum | reverse complement strand
TATCTATCCTTCTATCTCTCCCTCTATCCCCCTCTCTCTCCCTCTACATGTATCTCTCCTTCTATCTCTCCCTCTATCTCTCTCTCTCTCCCTCTACATGTATCTCTCCTTCTATCTCTCCCTCTATCCACCTCTCTCTCTCCCTCTACCTGTATCTCTCCTTCTATCTCTTCCTCTATCTCTCTCTCTCTGTCCCTCTATATGTATCTCTCCTTCTATCCCTCCCTCTATCTCTCTCTCTCTGTCCCTCTATATGTATCTCTCCTTCTATCTCTGCCTCTATCCCCCTCTCTCTCTCCCTCTACCTGTATCTCTCCATCTATCTCTCCCTCTATCTCTCTCTCTCATTCGACATGTATCTCTCCTTCTATCTCTCCCTCTATCTCTCTCTCTCTCCCTCTACCTGTATCTCTCCTTCTATCTCTCCCTCTATCCCCCTCTCTCTCTCCCTCTACATGTATCTCTCCTTCTATCTCTCCCTCTATCTCTCTCTCTCCCTCTACATGTATCTCTCCTTCTATCTCTCCCTATCTCTCTCTCTCCCTCTATCTGTACCTCTCCTTCTATCTCTCCCTCTATCTCTCTCTCTCCCTCTACCTGTATCTCTCCTTCTATCTCTCCCTCTATCTCTCTCTCTCTCCCTCTACCTGTATCTCTCCTTCTATCTCTACTCTAACCCCCTCTCTCTCCCTCTACGTATATCTCTCCTTCTATCTCTCCCTCTATCTCTCTCTCTCTCCCTCTGCCTGTATCTCTCCTTCTATCTCTCCCTCTATCTCTCTCTCCCTCTACACGTATCTCTAATTCTATCTCTCCCGCTATCTCTCTCTCTCTCTCCCTCTACGTATATCTCTCCTTCTATCTCTCCCTCTATCTCTCTCTCTCTCCCTCTGCCTGTATCTCTCCTTCTATCTCTCCCTCTATCTCTCTCTCCCTCTACACGTATCTCTAATTCTATCTCTCCCGCTATCTCTCTCTCTCTCTCCCTCTACATGTATCTCTCCTTCTATCCTTACCTCTAACCCCCTCTCTCTCTCCCTCTACCTGTATCTCTCCTTCTATCTCTCCCTCTATCCCCCTCTCTCTCTCCCTCTACATGTATCTCTCCTTCTATCTCTCCCTCTATCTCTCTCTCTCCCTCTACATGTATCTCTCCTTCTATCTCTCCCTCTATCTATCTCTCTCTCTCTCCTTCTACATGTATCTCTCCTTCTATCTCTCCCTATCTCTCTCTCTCTCCCTCTACCTGTATCTCTCCTTCTATCTCTCCCTCTATCTCTCTCTCTCTCCCTCTACCTGTATTCTCTCCTTCTATCTCTCCCGCTATCTCTCTCTCTCCCTCTACCTGTATCTCTCCTTCTATCTCTACCTCTATCCCCCTCTCTCACTCCCTCTACGTGTATCTCTCCTTCTATCTCTCCCTCTATCTCTCTCTCTCTCCCTCTGCCTGTATCTCTCCTTCTATCTCTCCCTCTATCTCTCTCTCTCTCCCTCTACCTGTATCTGTCCTTCTATCTCTCCCTCTATCCCCCTCTCTCTCCCTCTACATGTATCTCTCCTTCTATCTCTCCCTCTATCTCTCTCTCTCTCCCTCTACATGTATCTCTCCTTCTATCTCTCCCTCTATACCCCTCTCTCTCTCCCTCTACCTGTATCTCTCCTTCTATCTCTCCCTCTATCTCTCTACCTGTATCTCTCCTTCTATCTCTCCCTCTATCCCCCACTCTCTCTCCCTCCACATGTATCTCTCCTTCTATCTCTCCCTCAATCTCTCTCTCTCTCCCTCTACGTGTATCTCTCCTTCTATCTCTCCCTCTATCTCTCTCTCTCCCTCTACATGTATCTCTCCTTCTATCTCTCCCTCTATAACCCCCACTCTCTCTCCCTCTACATGTATCTCTCATTCTATCTCTCCCTCTATCCCCCTCTCTCTCTCCCTCTACATGTATCTCTCCTTCTATCTCTCCCCCTATCTCTCTCTCTCACTCGACATGTATCTCTCCTTCTATCTCTCCCTCTATCGCTCTCTCTCTCACTCGACATGTATCTCTCCTTCTATCTCTCCCTCTATCTCTCTCTCTCCCTCTACCTGTAACTCTCCTTCTATCTCTCCCTCTATCCCCCTCTCTCTCTCTCCCTCTACATGTATCTCTCATTCTATCTCTCCCTCTATCCCCCTCTCTCTCTCCCTCTACATGTATCTCTCCTTCTATCTCTCCCTCTACCTCTCTCTCTCATTCGACATGTATCTCTCCTTCTATCTCTCCCTCTATCTCTATCTCTCTCCCTCTACGTGTATCTCTCCTTCTATCTTTCCCTCTAACACCCTCTCTCTCTCCCTCTACCTGTATCTCTCCTTCTATCTCTCCCTCTATCTCCCTCTCTCTCTCCCTCTACATGTATCTCTCCTTCTATCTCTCCCTCTATCTCTCTCTCTCACTCGACATGTATCTCTCCTTCTATATCTCCCTCTATCTCTCTCTCTCTCCCTCTACCTGTATCTCTCCTTCTATCTCTCCCTCTATCCCCCTCTCTCTCTCCCTCTACATGTATCTCTCCTTCTATCTCTCCCTCTATCTCTCTCTCTCCCTCTACATGTATCTCTCCTTCTATCTCTCCCTATCTCTCTCTCTCCCTCTATCTGTACCTCTCCTTCTATCTCTCCCTCTATCTCTCTCTCTCCCTCTACCTGTATCTCTCCTTCTATCTCTTCCTCTATCTCTCTCTCTCTGTCCCTCTATATGTATCTCTCCTTCTATCCCTCCCTCTATCTCTCTCTCTCTGTCCCTCTATATGTATCTCTCCTTCTATCTCTGCCTCTATCCCCCCCTCTCTCTCCCTCTACCTGTATCTCTCCATCTATCTCTCCCTCTATCTCTCTCTCTCACTCGACATGTATCTCTCCTTCTATCTCTCCCTCTATCTCTCTCTCTCTCCCTCTACCTGTATCTCTCCTTCTATCTCTCCCTCTATCCCCCTCTCTCTCTCCCTCTACATGTATCTCTCCTTCTATCTCTCCCTCTATCTCTCTCTCTCCCTCTACATGTATCTCTCCTTCTATCTCTCCCTATCTCTCTCTCTCCCTCTATCTGTACCTCTCCTTCTATCTCTCCCTCTATCTCTCTCTCTCCCTCTACCTGTATCTCTCCTTCTATCTCTCCCTCTATCTCTCTCTCTCTCCCTCTACCTGTATCTCTCCTTCTATCTCTACTCTATCCCCCTCTCTCTCCCTCTACGTATATCTCTCCTTCTATCTCTCCCTCTATCTCTCTCTCTCTCCCTCTGCCTGTATCTCTCCTTCTATCTCGCCCTCTATCTCTCTCTCCCTCTACACGTATCTCTAATTCTATCTCTCCCGCTATCTCTCTCTCTCTCTCCCTCTACATGTATCTCTCCTTCTATCCTTACCTCTAACCCCGTCTCTCTCTCCCTCTACCTGTATCTCTCCTTCTATCTCTCCCTCTATCCCCCTCTCTCTCTCCCTCTACATGTATCTCTCCTTCTATCTCTCCCTCTATCTCTCTCTCTCCCTCTACATGTATCTCTCCTTCTATCTCTCCCTCTATCTCTCTCTCTCTCCATCTACCTGTATTCTCTCCTTCTATCTCTCCCGCTATCTCTCTCTCTCCCTCTACCTGTATCTCTCCTTCTATCTCTACCTCTATCCCCCTCTCTCACTCCCTCTACGTGTATCTCTCCTTCTATCTCTCCCTCTATCTCTCTCTCTCTCCCTCTGCCTGTATCTCTCCTTCTATCTCTCCCTCTATCTCTCTCTCTCTCCCTCTACCTGTATCTGTCCTTCTATCTCTCCCTCTATCCCCCTCTCTCTCCCTCTACATGTATCTCTCCTTCTATCTCTCCCTCTATCTCTCTCTCTCTCCCTCTACATGTATCTCTCCTTCTATCTCTCCCTCTATACCCCTCTCTCTCTCCCTCTACCTGTATCTCTCCTTCTATCTCTCCCTCTATCTCTCTACCTGTATCTCTCCTTCTATCTCTCCCTCTATCCCCCACTCTCTCTCCCTCCACATGTATCTCTCCTTCTATCTCTCCCTCAATCTCTCTCTCTCTCCCTCTACGTGTATCTCTCCTTCTATCTCTCCCTCTATCTCTCTCTCTCCCTCTGCATGTATCTCTCCTTCTATCTCTCCCTCTATAACCCCCACTCTCTCTCCCTCTACATGTATCTCTCATTCTATCTCTCCCTCTATCCCCCTCTCTCTCTCCCTCTACATGTATCTCTCCATCTATCTCTCCCTCTATCTCTCTCTCTCACTCGACATGTATCTCTCCTTCTATCTCTCCCTCTATCTCTCTCTCTCTCCCTCTACCTGTATCTCTCCTTCTATCTCTCCCTCTATCCCCCTCTCTCTCTCCCTCTACATGTATCTCTCCTTCTATCTCTCCCTCTATCTCTCTCTCTCCCTCTACATGTATCTCTCCTTCTATCTCTCCCTATCTCTCTCTCTCTCTCTCCCTCTATCTGTACCTCTCCTTCTATCTCTCCCTCTATCTCTCTCTCTCCCTCTACCTGTATCTCTCCTTCTATCTCTCCCTCTATCTCTCTCTCTCTCCCTCTACCTGTATCTCTCCTTCTATCTCTACTCTATCCCCATCTCTCTCTCCCTCTACATGTATCTCTCCTTCTATCTCTCCCTCTATCTCTCTCTCTCCCTCTGCCTGTATCTCTCCTTCTATCTCTCCCTCTATCTCTCTCTCCCTCTACATGTATCTCTAATTCTATCTCTCCCGCTATCTCTCTCTCTCTCTCCCTCTACATGTATCTCTCCTTCTATCCTTACCTCTAACCCCCTCTCTCTCTCCCTCTACCTGTATCTCTCCTTCTATCTCTCCCTCTATCCCCCTCTCTCTCTCCCTCTACACGTATCTCTCCTTCTATCTCTCCCTCTATCTCTCTCTCTCCCTCTACATGTATCTCTCCTTCTATCTCTCCCTCTATCTCTCTCTCTCTCCTTCTACATGTATCTCTCCTTCTATCTCTCCCTATCCCTATCTCTCTCCCTCTACATGTATTCTCTCCTTCTATCTCTCCCGCTATCTCTCTCTCTCCCTCTACCTGTATCTCTCCTTCTATCTCTACCTCTGTCCCCCTCTCTCACTCCCTCTACGTGTATCTCTCCTTCTATCTCTCCCTCTATCTCTCTCTCTCTCCCTCTGCCTGTATCTCTCCTTCAATCTCTCCCTCTATCTCTCGCTCTCTCCCTCTACCTGTATCTGTCCTTCTATCTCTCCCTCTATCCCCCTCTCTCTCCCTCTACATGTATCTCTCCGTCTATCTCTCCCTCTATCTCTCTCTCTCTCCCTCTACATGTATCTCTCCTTCTATCTCTCCCTCTATCCCCCTCTCTCTCTCCCTCTACCTGTATCTCTCCTTCTATCTCTCCCTCTATCTCTCTCTACCTGTATCTCTCCTTCTATCTCTCCCTCTATCCCCCACTCTCTCTCCTTCCACATGTATCTCTCCTTCTATCTCTCCCTCTATCTCTCTCTCTCTCTCTCCCTCTACGTGTATCTCTCCTTCTATCTCTCCCTCTATCGCTCTCTCTCTCCCTCTACATGTATCTCTCCTTCTATCTCTCCCTCTATAACCCCCTCTCTCTCTCCCTCTACATGTATCTCTCATTCTATCTCTCCCTCTATCCCCCTCTCTCTCTCCCTCTACATGTATCTCTCCTTCTATCTCTCCCCCTATCTCTCTCTCTCTCACTCGACATGTATCTCTCCTTAAATCTCTCCCTCTATCTCTATCTCTCTCCCTCTACGTGTATCTCTCCTTCTATCTCTCCCTCTATCTCTCTCTCTCTCCCTCTACATGTATCTCTCCTTCTATCTCTCCCTCTATACCCCCCTCTCTCTCTCCCTCTACATGTATTTCTCCTTCTATCTCTCCCTCTATCTCTCTCTCTCTCACTCGACATGTATCTCTCCTTCTATCTCTCCCTCTATCTCTCTCTCTCCCTCTACCTGTAACTCTCCTTCTATCTCTCCCTCTATCCCCCTCTCTCTCTCCCTCTACATGTATCTCTCATTCTATCTCTCCCTCTATCCCCCTCTCTCTCCCTCTACATGTATCTCTCCTTCTATCTCTCCCTCTATCTCTCTCTCTCACTCGACATGTATCTCTCCTTCTATCTCTCCCTCTATCTCTATCTCTCCCCCTCTACGTGTATCTCTCCTTCTATCTCTCCCTCTATCTCTCTCTCTCTCCCTCTACATGTATCTCTCCTTCTATCTCTCCCTCTATACCCCCACCTCTCTCCCCCTCTACATGTATCTCTCCTTCTATCTCTCCCTCTATCTCTCTCTCTCTCACTCGACATGTATCTCTCCTTCTATCTCTCCCTCTATCTCTCTCTCTCTCCCTCTGCCTGTATCTCTCCTTCTATCTCTCCCTCTATCTCTCTCTCCCTCTACATGTATCTCTAATTCTATCTCTCCCGCTATCTCTCTCTATCTCCCTCTACATGTATCTCTCCTTCTATCTTTCCCTCTAACACCCTCTCTCTCTCCCTCTACCTGTATCTCTCCTTCTATCTCTCGCTCTATCCCCCTCTCTCTCTCCCTCTACATGTATCTCTCCTTCTATCTCTCCCTCTATCTCTCTCTCTCTCTCCCTCTACATGTATCTCTCCTTCTATCTCTCCCTCTATCTCTCTCTCTCTCCCTCTACATGTATCTCTCCTTCTATCTCTCCCTGTCTCTCTCTCTCTCCCTCTACCTGTATCTCTCCTTCTATCTCTCCCTCTATCTCTCTCTCTCTCCCTCTACCTGCATCTCTCCTTCTACCTCTCCCGCTATCTCTCTCTCTCTCCCTCTAACTGTATCCCTCCTTCTATCTCTACCTCTATCCCCCTCTCTCTCTCCCTCTACGTGTATCTCTCCTTCTATCTCTCCCTCGATCTCTCTCTCTCTCCCTTTGCCTGTATCTCTCCTTCTATCTCTCCCTCTATCTCTCTCTCTCTCCCTCTATCTGTATCTGTCCTTCTATCTCTCCCTCTATCCCCCTCTCTCTCCCTCTACATGTATCTCTCATTCTATCTCTCCCTCTATCTCTCTCTCTCTCCCTCTACATGTATCTCTCCTTCTATCTCTCCCTCTATCCCCCTCTCTCTATCCCTCTACCTGTATCTCTCTTTCTATCTCTCCCTCTATCTCTCTCTACCTGTATCTCTCCTTCTATCTCTCCCTCTATCCCCCACTCTCTCTCTCCCTCTACATGTATCTCTCCTTCTATCTCTCCCTCTATCTCTCTCTCTCTCCCTCTACATGTATCTCTCCTTCCATCTCTCCCTCTATACTCCCCTCTCTCTCTCCCTCTACATGTATCTTTCATTCTATCTCTCCCTCTATCCCCCTCTCTCTCCCTCTACATGTATCTCTCCTTCTATCTCTCCCTCTATCTCTCTCTCTCTCACTCGACATGTATCTCTCCTTCTATCTTTCCCTCTATCTCTATCTCTCTCCCTCTACGTGTATCTCTCCTTCTATCTCTCCCTCTATCTCTCTCTCTCTCCCTCTACATGTATCTCTCCTTCTCTCTCTCCGTCTATACCCCCCTCTCTCTCTCCCTCTACGTGTATCTCTCCTTCTATCTCTCCCTCTATCTCTCTCTCTCTCACTCGACATGTATCTCTCCTATCTCTCCCTCTATCTCTCTCTCTCCCTCTACCTGTAACTCTCCTTCTATCTCTCCCTCTATCCCCCTCTCTCTCCCTCTACATGTATCTCTCCTTCAATCTTTCCCTCTATCTCTCTCTCTCTCTCTCCCTCTATATGTATCTCTCCTTCTATCTCTCCCTCTATCTCCCTCTCTCTCCCTCTACCTGTATCTCTCCTTCTATCTCTCCCTCTATCTCTCTCTCTCTCTCCCTCTACATGTATCTCTCCTTCTATCTCTCCCTCTATCTCTCTCTCTCTCTACATGTATCTCTCCTTCTATCTCTCCCTCTATCTCTCTCTCTCTCCCTCGACATGTATCTCTCCTTCTATCTCTCCCTCTATCTCTCTCTCTCCCTCTACCTGTATCTCTCCTTCTATCTCTCCTGCTCTCTCTCTCTGTCCCTCTACCTGTATCTCTCCTTCTATCTCAACC
The DNA here is from genome assembly GCF_037043375.1 of Chiloscyllium plagiosum. Lineage (NCBI taxonomy): Eukaryota > Metazoa > Chordata > Chondrichthyes > Orectolobiformes > Hemiscylliidae > Chiloscyllium > Chiloscyllium plagiosum. The sequence goes on along the minus strand of NW_028270176.1, from coordinate 32,523,562 downwards.
TCTATCCCCGTCTCTCTCTCTCCCTCTACCTGTATCTCTCCTTCTATCTCTCCCTCTATCTCTCTCTGTCTCCCGCTGCCTGTATCTCTCCTTCTATCTCTCCCTCTATCTCTCTCTCTCCCTCTACCTGTATCTCTCCTTCTATCTCTCCCTCTATCCCCCTCTCTGTCTCCCTTTCCATGTATCTCTCCTTCTATCTCTCCCTCGATCTCTCTCTCTCTCCCTCTACATGTATCTCTCCTTCTATCTCTCCCTCTATCCCCCTCTCACTCTCCCTCTACCTGTATCTCTCCTTCTATCTCTCCCTCTATCTCTCTCTCTCTCCCTCTGCCTGTATCTCTCCTTCTATCTCTCCCTCTATCCCCCTCTCTCTCTCCCTCTACATGTATCTCTCCTTCTATCTCTCCCTCTATCTCTCTCTCTCTCCCTCTTCATGTATCTCACCTTCTATCTCTCCCTCTATCTCTCTCTCTCTCCCTCTACATGTATCTCTCCTTCTTTCTCTCCCTATCTCTCTCTCTCTCCCTCTACCTGTATCTCTCCTTCTATCTCTCCCTCTATCTCTCTCTCTCTCCCTCTACATGTATCTCTCCTTCTATCTCTCCCTATCTCTCTCTCTCTCCCTTAACCTGTATCTCTCCTTCATTCTCTCCCTCTATCTCTCTCTCTCTCCCTCTACCTGTATCTCTCCTTCTATCTCTCCCGCTATCTCTCTCTCTCCCTCTACATGTATCTCTCCTTCTATCTCTACCTCTATCCCCCTCTCTCTCTCCCTCGACATGTATCTCTCCTTCTATCTCTCCCTATCTCTCTCTCTCTCCCTCTACCTGAATCTCTCCTTCTATCTCTCCCTCGATCTCTCTCTCTCTCTCCCTTTGCCTGTATCTCTCCTTCTATCTCTCCCTCTATCTCTCTCTCTCTCCCTCTACCTGTATCTGTCTTTCTATCTGTCCCTCTATCCCCCTCTCTCTCCCTCTACATGTATCTCTCATTCTATCTCTCCCTCTATCTCTCTCTCTCTCTCTACCTGTATCTCTCCTTCTATCTCTCCCTCTATCTCTCTCTACCTGTATCTCTCCTTCTATCTCTCCCTCTATCCCCCTCTCTCTCTCCCTCTACATGTATCTCTCCTTCTATCTCTCCCTCTATCTCTCTCTCTCTCCCTCTACATGTATCTCTCCTTCTATCTCTCCCTCTATACCCCCCTCACTCTCTCCCTCTACATGTATCTCTCATTCTATCTCTCCCTCTATCCCCCTCTCTCTCTCCCTCGACATGTATCTCTCCTTCTGTCTCTCCCTCTATCTCTCTCTCTCTCACTCGACATGTATCTCTCCTTCTATCTCTCCCTCTATCTCTATCTCTCTCCCTCTACGTGTATCTCTCCTTCTATCTCTCCCTCTATCGCTCTCTCTCTCCCTCTACATGTATCTCTCCTTCTATCTCTCCCTCGATACCCCCCTCTCTCTCCCTCTACATGTATCTCTCCTTCTATCTCTCCCTCTATCTCTCTCTCTTGCCCTCTATATGTATCTCTCCTTCTATCTCTCCCTCTATCTCCCTCTCTCTCCCTCTACCTGTATCTCTCCTTCTATCTCTCCCTCTATCTCTCTCTCTCTCTCCCTCTACCTGTATCTCTCCTTCTATCTCTCCCTCTATCCCCCTGTCTCTCTCCCTCTACATGTATCTCTCCTTCTATCTCTCCCTCTATCTCTCTCTCTCTCTACATGTACCTCTCTCTCCATCTCTCCCTCTATCTCTCTCTCTCTCCCTCGACATGTATCTCTCCTTCTATCTCTCCCTCTATCTCTCTCTCTTGCCCTCTATATGTATCTCTCCTTCTATCTCTCCCTCTATCTCCCTCTCTCTCCCTCTACCTGTATCTCTCCTTCTATCTCTCCCTCTATCTCTCTCTCTCTCTCCCTCTACCTGTATCTCTCCTTCTATCTCTCCCTCTATCTCTCTCTCTTGCCCTCTATATGTATCTCTCCTTCTATCTCTCCCTCTATCTCCCTCTCTCTCCCTCTACCTGTATCTCTCCTTCTATCTCTCCCTCTATCTCTCTCTCTCTCTCCCTCTACCTGTATCTCTCCTTCTATCTCTCCCTCTATCCCCCTGTCTCTCTCCCTCTACATGTATCTCTCCTTCTATCTCTCCCTCTATCTCTCTCTCTCTCTACATGTACCTCTCCTTCTATCTCTCCCTCTATCTCTCTCTCTCTCCCTCGACATGTATCTCTCCTTCTATCTCTCCCTATCTCACTCTCTCTCCCTCTACCTGTATCTCTCCTTCTATCTCTCCCTCTATCTCTCTCTCTCTCCCTCTACCTGTATCTCTCCTTCTATCTCTCCTGCTCTCTCTCTCTGTCCCTCTACCTGTATCTCTCCTTCTATCTCAACCTCTATCCCCGTCTCTCTCTCACCCTCTACCTGTATCTCTCCTTCTATCTCTCCCTCTATCTCTCTCTGTCTCCCTCTGCCTGTATCTCTCCTTCTATCTCTCCCTCTATCTCTCTCTCTCTCCCTCTACATGTATCTCTCCTTCTATCTCTCCCTCTATCCCCCTCTCTCTCTCCCTCTACCTGTATCTCTCCCGCTATCTCTCTCTCTCCCTCTAACTGTATCTCTCCTTCTATCTCTACCTCTATCCCCCTCCCTCTCTCCCTCTACGTGTATCTCTCCTTCTATCTCTCCCTCGATCTCTCTCTCTCCCTCCCTTTGCCTGTATCTCTCCTTCTATCTCTCCCTCTATCTCTCTCTCTCTCCCTCGACCTGTATCTGTCTTTCTATCTCTCCCTCTATCCCCCTCTCTCTCCCTCTACATGTATCTCTCATTCTATCTCTCCCTCTATCTCTCTCTCTCTCTCCCTCTACATGTATCTCTCCTTCTATCTCTCCCTCTATCTCTCTCTCTCTCCCTCTGCCTGTAACTCTCCTTCTATCTCTCCCTCTATCCCCCTCTCTCTCTCCCTCTACATGTATCTCTCCTTCTATCTCTCCCTCTATCTCTCTCTCTCCCTCTACATTTATCTCACCTTCTATCTCTCCCTCTATCTCTCTCTCTCTCCCTCTACCTGTATCTCTCCTTCTATCTCTCCCTCTATCTCTCTTTCTCTCCCTCTACATGTATCTCTCCTTCTATCTCTCCCTATCTCTCCCTCTCTCCCTTAACCTGTATCTCTCCTTCATTCTCTCCCTCTATCTCTCTCTCTCTCCCTCTACCTGTATCTCTCCTTCTATCTCTCCCGCTATCTCTCTCTCTCCCTGTAACTGTATCTCTCCTTCTATCTCTACCTCTATCCCCCTCTCTCTCTCCCTCTACGTGTATCTCTCCTTCTATCTCTCCCTCGATCTCTCTCTCTCCCTCCCTTTGCCTGTATCTCTCCTTCTATCTCTCCCTCTATCTCTCTCTCTCTCCCTCTACCTGTATCTGTCTTTCTATCTCTCCCTCTATCCCCCCTCTCTCCCTCTACATGTATCTCTCATTCTATCTCTCCCTCTATCTCTCTCTCTCTCCCTCTACATGTATCTCTCATTCTATCTCTCCCACTATCCCCCTCTCTCTCTCCCTCTACATGTATCTCTCCTTCTATCTCTCCCTCTATCTCTCTCTCTCTCCCTCTACATGTATCTCTCCTTATATCTCTCCCTCTATACCCCCCTCTCTCTCTCCCTCTACATGTATCTCTCATTCTATCTCTCCCTCTATCCCCCTCTCCCTCTCCCTCTACATGTATCTCTCCTTCTATCTCTCCCTCTATCTCTCTCTCTCACTCGACATGGATCTCTCCTTCTATCTCTCCCTCTATCTCTATCTCTCTCCCTCTACATGTATCTCTCCTTCTATCTCTCCCTCTATCTCTCTCTCTCTCCCTCTACATGTATCTCTCCTTCTAGCTCTCCCTCTATCTCTCTCTCTCTCACTCGACATGTATCTCTCCTATCTCTCCCTCTATCTCTCTCTCTCCCTCTACCTGTAACACTCCTTCTATCTCTCCCTCTATCCCCCTCTCTCTCCCTCTACATGTATCTCTCCTTCTATCTTTCCCTCTAAATCTCTCTCTCTCTCTCTCCCTCTATATGTATCTCTCCTTCTATCTCTCCCTCTATCTCCCTCTCTCTCCCTCTACCTGTATCTCTCCTTCTATCTCTCCCTCTATCTCTCTCTCTCTCCCTCTACCTGTATCTCTTCTTCTATCTCTCCCTCTATACCCCTCTCTCTCTCCCTCTACATGTATCTCTCCTTCTATCTCTCCCTCTATCTCTCTCTCTCTCTACATGTATCTCTCCTTTTATCTCTCCCTCTATCTCTCTCTCTCCGTCGACATGTATCTCTCCTTCAATCTCTCCCTATCTCTCTCTCTCCCTCTACATGTATCTCTCCTTCTATCTCTCCCTCTATCCCCCTCTCTCTCTCCCTCTACATGTATCTCTCCTTCTATCTCTCCCTCTATCTCTCTCTCTCTCACTCGACATGTATCTCTCCTTCTATCTCTCCCTCTATCCCCCTCTCTCTCTCCCTCTACATGTATCTCTCCTTCTATCTCTCCCTCTATCTCTCTCTCTCTCCCTCTATATGTATCTCTCCTTCTATCTCTCCCTCTATCTCTCTCCCTCTCCCTCTACCTGTATCTCTCCTTCTATCTCTCCCTCTATCTCTCTCTCTCTCCCTCTACATGTATCTCTCCTTCTATCTCTCCCTATCTCTCTCTCTCTCCCTCTACCTGTATCTCTCCTTCTATCTCTCCCTCTATCTCTCTCTCTCTCCCTCTACATGTATCTCTCCTTCTATCACTCCCTCTATCCCCCTCTCTCTCTCTCTACCTGTATCTCTACTTCTATCTCTCCCTCTATCTCTCTCTCTCTCCCTCTACCTGTATCTCTCCTTCTATCTCTCCCTCTATCCCCCTCTCTCTCCCTCTACATGTATCTCTCCTTCTATCTCTCCCTCTATCTCTCTCTCTCTCCCTCTACGTGTATCTCTCCTTCTATCTCTCCCTCTATCTCTCTCTCTCTCCCTCTACGTGTATCTCTCCTTCTATCTCTCCCTCTATCTCTCTCTCTCTCTCCCTCTACATGTATCTCTCCTTCTATCTCTCCCTCTATCCCCCTCTCTCTCTCCCTCTACATGTATCTCTCCTTCTATCTCTCCCTCTATCTCTCTCTCTCTCTACATGTACCTCTCCTTATATCTCTCCCTATCTCTCTCTCTCTCCCACTACCTGTATCTCTCCTTCTATCTCTCCCTCTATCTCTCTCTCTCTCCCACTACCTGTATCTCTCCTTCTATCTCTCCCGCTATCTCTCTCTCTCTCCCTCTACATGTATCTCTCCTTCTATCTCTACCTCTATCCCCCTCTCTCTCTCCGTCTACCTGTATCTCTCCTTCTATCTCTCCCTCTATACCCCCCTCTCTCTCTCCCTCTACATGTATCTCTCCTTCTATCTCTACCTCTATCCCCCTCTCTCCCCCTCTACCTGTATCTCTCCTTCTATCTCTCCCTCTATACCCCCCTCTCTCTCTCCCTCTACATGTATTTCTCCTTCTATCTCTCCCTCTATCTATCTCTCTCTCTCCCTCTACCTGTATCTCTCCTTCTATCTCTCCCTCTATACCCCCCTCTCTCTCTCCCTCTACATGTATCTCTCCTTCTATCTCTCCCTCTATCCCCCTCTCTCTCCCCCTCTACATGTATCTCTCCTTCTATCTCTCCCTCTATCTCTCTCTCTCTCACTCGACATGTATCTCTCCTTCTATCTCTCCCTCTATCTCTCTCTCTCTCCCTCTACCTGTATCTCTCCTTCTATCTCTCCCTCTATCTCTCTCTCTCTCCCTCTACATGTATCTCTCCTTCTATCTCTACCTATCTCTCTCTCTCCCTCTACCTGTATCTCTCCTTCTATCTCTCCCTCTATCTCTCTCTCTCTCCCTCAACATGTATCTCTGCTTCTATCTCTCCCTCTATCTCTCTCTCTCCCTCTACCTGTATCTCTCCTTCTATCTCTCCCTCTATACATCCCTCACTCTCTCCCTCTACATGTATCTCTCCGTCTATCTCTCCCTCTATCCCCCCCTCTCTCTCCCTCTACATGTATTTCTCCATCTATCTCTCCCTCTATCTCTCTCTCTCACTCGACATGTATCTCTCCTACTATCTCTCCCTCTATCTCTCTTTCTCTCCCTCTACCTGTATCTCTCCTTCTATCTCTCCCTCTATCCCCCTCTCTCTCTCCCTCTACATGTATCTCTCCTTCTATCTCTCCCTCTATCTCTCTCTCTCTCTCCCTCTATATGTATCTCTCCTATCTCTCCCTCTATCTCTCTCTCTCTCCCTCTACCTGTATCTCTCCTTCTATCTCTCCCTCTATCCCTCTCTCTCTCACTCTACATGTATCTCTCCTTCTATCTCTCCCTCTATCTCTCTCTCTCTCTCCCTCTACCTATATCTCTGCTTCTATTTCTCCCTCTATCCCCCTCTCTCTCTCCCTCTACATGTATCTCTCCTTCTATCTCTCCCTCTAACTCGCTCTCTCTCTACATGTATCTCTCCTTCTATCTCTCCCTCTATCTCTCTCTCTCTCTCACTCTACCTGTATCTCTCCTTCTATCTCTCACTCTCTCCCTCTACATGTATCTCTCCTTCTATCTCTCCCTCCATCTCCTTCTCTCTCCCTCTACGTGTATCTCTCCTTCTATCTCTCCCTCAATCTCTCTCTCTCTCCCTCTACATGTATCTCTCCTTCTATCTCTCCCTCTATCTCTCTCTCTCTCCATCTACCTGTATCTCTCCTTCTATCTCTCCCTCTATACCCCCCTCTCTCTCTCCCTCTACATGTATCTCTCCTTCTATCTCTCCCTCTATCCCCCTCTCTCTCTCCCTCTACATGTATCTCTCCTTCTATCTCTCCCTCTATCTCTCTCTCTCTCACTCGACATGTATCTCTCCTTCTATCTCTCCCTCTATCTCTCTCTCTCTCCCTCTACCTGTATCTCTCCTTCTATCTCTCCCTCTAACTCTCTCTCTCTCCCTCTACATGTATCTCTCCTTCTATCTCTCCCTCTATCTCTCTCTCTCTCCCTCTACGTGTAACTCTCCTTCTATCTCTCCCTCTATCTCTCTCTCTCTCCCTCTACATGTATCTCTCCTTCTATCTCTCCCTCTATCTCTCTCTCTCTCCCTCTACCTGTATCTCTCCTTCTATCTCGCCCTCTATCTCTCTCTCTCTCCCTCTACATGTATCTCTCCTTCTATCTCTCCCTATCTCTCTCTCTCTCCCTCTACCTGTATCTCTCCTTCTATCTGTCCCTCTATCTCTCTCTCTCCCTCTACGTGTATCTCTCCTTCTATCTCTCCCTCTATCCCCCTCTCTCTCTCCCTCTACATGTATCTCTCCTCCTATCTCTCCCTCTATCCCCCTCTCTCTCTCCCTCTACATGTATCTCTCCTTCTATCTCTCCCTCTATCTCTCTCTCTCTCCCTCTACATGTATCTCTCCTTCTATCTCACCCTCTATCTATCTCTCTCTCTCCCTCTACCTGTATCTCTCCTTCTATCTCTCCCTCTATACCCCCCTCTCTCTCTCCCTCTACATGAATCTCTCCTTCTATCTCTCCCTCTATCTCTATCTCTCTCCCTCTACGTGTATCTCTCCTTCTATCTCTTCCTCTATCTCTCTCTCTCTCTCTCCCTCTACATGTATCTCTCCTTCTATCTCTCCCTCTATCCCCCTCTCTCTCTCCCTCTACATGTATCTCTCCTTCTATCTCTCCCTCTATCTCTCTCTCTCTCTACATGTATCTCTCCTTATATCTCTCCCTATCTCTCTCTCTCTCCCTCTACCTGTATCTCTCCTTCTATCTCTCCCTCTATCTCTCTCTCTCTCCTTCTACCTGTATCTCTCCTTCTATCTCTCCCGCTATCTCTCTCTCTCTCCCTCTACATGTATCTCTCCTTCTATCTCTACCTCTATCCCCCTCTCTCTCTCCCTCTACCTGTATCTCTCCTTCTATCTCTCCCTCTATACCACCATCTCTCTCTCCCTCTACATGTATCTCGCCTTCTATCTCTCCCTCTATCTCTCTCCCTCTCCCTCTACCTGTATCTCTCCTTCTATCTCTCCCTCTATCTCTCTCTCTCTCCCTCTACATGTATCTCTCCTTCTATCTCTCCCTATCTCTCTCTCTCTCCCTCTACCTGTATCTCTCCTTCTATCTCTCCCTCTATCTCTCTCTCTCTCCCTCTACATGTATCTCTCCTTCTATCACTCCCTCTATCCCCCTCTCTCTCTCTCTACCTGTATCTCTACTTCTATCTCTCCCTCTATCTCTCTCTCTCTCCCTCTACCTGTATCTCTCCTTCTATCTCTCCCTCTATCCCCCTCTCTCTCCCTCTACATGTATCTCTCCTTCTATCTCTCCCTCTATCTCTCTCTCTCTCCCTCTACGTGTATCTCTCCTTCTATCTCTCCCTCTATCTCTCTCTCTCTCCCTCTACGTGTATCTCTCCTTCTATCTCTCCCTCTATCTCTCTCTCTCTCTCCCTCTACATGTATCTCTCCTTCTATCTCTCCCTCTATCCCCCTCTCTCTCTCCCTCTACATGTATCTCTCCTTCTATCTCTCCCTCTATCTCTCTCTCTCTCTACATGTACCTCTCCTTATATCTCTCCCTATCTCTCTCTCTCTCCCACTACCTGTATCTCTCCTTCTATCTCTCCCTCTATCTCTCTCTCTCTCCCACTACCTGTATCTCTCCTTCTATCTCTCCCGCTATCTCTCTCTCTCTCCCTCTACATGTATCTCTCCTTCTATCTCTACCTCTATCCCCCTCTCTCTCTCCGTCTACCTGTATCTCTCCTTCTATCTCTCCCTCTATACCCCCCTCTCTCTCTCCCTCTACATGTATCTCTCCTTCTATCTCTACCTCTATCCCCCTCTCTCTCCCTCTACCTGTATCTCTCCTTCTATCTCTCCCTCTATACCCCCCTCTCTCTCTCCCTCTACATGTATTTCTCCTTCTATCTCTCCCTCTATCTATCTCTCTCTCTCCCTCTACCTGTATCTCTCCTTCTATCTCTCCCTCTATACCCCCCTCTCTCTCTCCCTCTACATGTATCTCTCCTTCTATCTCTCCCTCTATCCCCCTCTCTCTCCCCCTCTACATGTATCTCTCCTTCTATCTCTCCCTCTATCTCTCTCTCTCTCACTCGACATGTATCTCTCCTTCTATCTCTCCCTCTATCTCTCTCTCTCTCCCTCTACCTGTATCTCTCCTTCTATCTCTCCCTCTATCTCTCTCTCTCTCCCTCTACATGTATCTCTCCTTCTATCTCTACCTATCTCTCTCTCTCCCTCTACCTGTATCTCTCCTTCTATCTCTCCCTCTATCTCTCTCTCTCTCCCTCAACATGTATCTCTGCTTCTATCTCTCCCTCTATCTCTCTCTCTCCCTCTACCTGTATCTCTCCTTCTATCTCTCCCTCTATACATCCCTCACTCTCTCCCTCTACATGTATCTCTCCGTCTATCTCTCCCTCTATCCCCCCCTCTCTCTCCCTCTACATGTATTTCTCCATCTATCTCTCCCTCTATCTCTCTCTCTCACTCGACATGTATCTCTCCTACTATCTCTCCCTCTATCTCTCTTTCTCTCCCTCTACCTGTATCTCTCCTTCTATCTCTCCCTCTATCCCCCTCTCTCTCTCCCTCTACATGTATCTCTCCTTCTATCTCTCCCTCTATCTCTCTCTCTCTCTCCCTCTATATGTATCTCTCCTATCTCTCCCTCTATCTCTCTCTCTCTCCCTCTACCTGTATCTCTCCTTCTATCTCTCCCTCTATCCCTCTCTCTCTCACTCTACATGTATCTCTCCTTCTATCTCTCCCTCTATCTCTCTCTCTCTCTCCCTCTACCTATATCTCTGCTTCTATTTCTCCCTCTATCCCCCTCTCTCTCTCCCTCTACATGTATCTCTCCTTCTATCTCTCCCTCTAACTCGCTCTCTCTCTACATGTATCTCTCCTTCTATCTCTCCCTCTATCTCTCTCTCTCTCTCACTCTACCTGTATCTCTCCTTCTATCTCTCACTCTCTCCCTCTACATGTATCTCTCCTTCTATCTCTCCCTCCATCTCCTTCTCTCTCCCTCTACGTGTATCTCTCCTTCTATCTCTCCCTCAATCTCTCTCTCTCTCCCTCTACATGTATCTCTCCTTCTATCTCTCCCTCTATCTCTCTCTCTCTCCATCTACCTGTATCTCTCCTTCTATCTCTCCCTCTATACCCCCCTCTCTCTCTCCCTCTACATGTATCTCTCCTTCTATCTCTCCCTCTATCCCCCTCTCTCTCTCCCTCTACATGTATCTCTCCTTCTATCTCTCCCTCTATCTCTCTCTCTCTCACTCGACATGTATCTCTCCTTCTATCTCTCCCTCTATCTCTCTCTCTCTCCCTCTACCTGTATCTCTCCTTCTATCTCTCCCTCTAACTCTCTCTCTCTCCCTCTACATGTATCTCTCCTTCTATCTCTCCCTCTATCTCTCTCTCTCTCCCTCTACGTGTAACTCTCCTTCTATCTCTCCCTCTATCTCTCTCTCTCTCCCTCTACATGTATCTCTCCTTCTATCTCTCCCTCTATCTCTCTCTCTCTCCCTCTACCTGTATCTCTCCTTCTATCTCGCCCTCTATCTCTCTCTCTCTCCCTCTACATGTATCTCTCCTTCTATCTCTCCCTATCTCTCTCTCTCTCCCTCTACCTGTATCTCTCCTTCTATCTGTCCCTCTATCTCTCTCTCTCCCTCTACGTGTATCTCTCCTTCTATCTCTCCCTCTATCCCCCTCTCTCTCTCCCTCTACATGTATCTCTCCTCCTATCTCTCCCTCTATCCCCCTCTCTCTCTCCCTCTACATGTATCTCTCCTTCTATCTCTCCCTCTATCTCTCTCTCTCTCCCTCTACATGTATCTCTCCTTCTATCTCACCCTCTATCTATCTCTCTCTCTCCCTCTACCTGTATCTCTCCTTCTATCTCTCCCTCTATACCCCCCTCTCTCTCTCCCTCTACATGAATCTCTCCTTCTATCTCTCCCTCTATCTCTATCTCTCTCCCTCTACGTGTATCTCTCCTTCTATCTCTCCCTCTATCTCTCTCTCTCTCTCTCCCTCTACATGTATCTCTCCTTCTATCTCTCCCTCTATCCCCCTCTCTCTCTCCCTCTACATGTATCTCTCCTTCTATCTCTCCCTCTATCTCTCTCTCTCTCTACATGTATCTCTCCTTATATCTCTCCCTATCTCTCTCTCTCTCCCTCTACCTGTATCTCTCCTTCTATCTCTCCCTCTATCTCTCTCTCTCTCCTTCTACCTGTATCTCTCCTTCTATCTCTCCCGCTATCTCTCTCTCTCTCCCTCTACATGTATCTCTCCTTCTATCTCTACCTCTATCCCCCTCTCTCTCTCCCTCTACCTGTATCTCTCCTTCTATCTCTCCCTCTATACCACCATCTCTCTCTCCCTCTACATGTATCTCGCCTTCTATCTCTCCCTCTATCTCGCTCTCTCCCTCTACATGTATCTCTCCTTCTATCTCTCCCTCTATCACTCTCTCTCTCCCTCTACATGTTTCTCTCCTTCTATCTCTCCCACTATCTCTCTCTCTCTCCCTCTACGTGTATCTCTCCTTCTATCTCTCCCTCTATCTCTCTCTCTCTCTCCCTCTACATGTATCTCTCCTTCTATCTCACCCTCTATCTATCTCTCTCTCTCCCTCTACCTGTATCTCTCCTTCTATCTCTCCCTCTATACCCCCCTCTCTCTCTCCCTCTACAGGTATCTCTCCTTCTACCTCTCCCTCTATCCCCCTCTCTCCCCCTCTACATGTATCTCTCCTTCTATCTCTCCCTCTATCTCTCTCTCACTCGACATGTATCTCTCCTTCTATCTCTCCCCCTATCTCTCTCTCTCCCTCTACCTGTATCTCTCCTTCTATCTCTCCCTCTATCTCTCTCTCTCTCCCTCTAAATGTATCTCTCCTTCTATCTCTCCCTCTATCTCTCTCTCTCTCCCTCTACGTGTATCTCTCCTTCTATCTCTCCCTCTATCTCTCTCTCTCTCCCTCTACATGTATCTCTCCTTCTATCTCGCCCTCTATCTCTCTCTCTCTCCCTCTACCTGTATCTCTTCTTCTATCTCTCCCTCCCTCTATCTCTCTCTCTCTCTCCCTCTACATGTATCTCTCCTTCTATCTCTCCCTATCTCTCTCTCTCTCCCTCTACCTGTATCTCTCCTTCTATCTCTCCCTCTATGTCTCTCTCTCTCCCTCTACATGTATCTCTCCTTCTATCTCTCCCTCTATCCCCCTCTCTCTCCCTCTACCTGTATCTCTACTTCTATCTCTCCCTCTATCGCTCTCTCTCTCCCTCTACCTGTATCTCTCCTTCTATCTCTCCCTCTATCCCCCTCTCTCTCTCCCTCTTCATGTATCTCTCCTTCCATCTCTCCCTCTATCTCTCTCTCTCTCCCTCTACGTGTATCTCTCCTTCTATCTCTCCCTCTATCTCTCTCTCTCTCCCTCTACATGTATCTCTCCTTCTATCTCTCCCTCTATCTCTCTCTCTCTCCCTCTACGTGTATCTCTCCTTCTATCTCTCCCTCTATCACTCTCTCTCTCCCTCTACATGTATTTCTCCTTCGATCTCTCCGTCTATCTCTCTCTCTCACTCGACATGTATCTATCCTTCTATCTCTCCCTCTATCTCTCTCTCTCCCTCTCCCTGTATCTCTCCTTCTATCTCTCCCTCTATCTGTCTCTCTCTCCCTCTTCCTGTATCTCTCCTTCTATCACTCCCTCTATCTCTCTCTCTCACTCTACATGTATCTCTCCTTCTATCTCTCCCTCTATCTCTCTCTCTCTCCCTCTACCTGTATCTCTCCTTCTATCTCTCCTTCTATCCCCCTCTCTCTCTCCCTCGACATGGATCTCTCCTTCTATCTCTCCCTCTCTCTCTCTCTCTCTCGCTCTACATGTATCTCTCCTTCTATCTCTCCCTCTATCTCTCTCTCTCTCCCTCAACATGTATCTCTCCTTCGATCTCTCCCTATCTCTCTCTCTCTCCCTCTACCTGTATCTCTCCTTCTATCTCTCCCGCTATCTCTCTCTCTCTCCCTCTACATGTATCTCTTCTTCTATCTCTACCTCTATCCCCCTCTCTCTCTCCCTCTATATGTATCTCTCCTTCAATCTCTCCCTCTATCTCTCTCTCTCCCTTTGCCTGAATCTCTCCTTCTATCTCTCCCTCTATCTCTCTCTCTCTCCCTCTACCTGTATCAGTCCTTCTATCTCTCCCTCTATCCCTCTCTCTCTCTCCCTCTACATGTATCTCTCCTTCTATCTCTTCCTCTATCTCTCTCTCTCCCTCGACATGTATCTCTCCTTCTATCTCTCCCTCTCTCTCTCTCTCGCTCTACATGTATCTCTCCTTCTATCTCTCCCTCTATCTCTCTCTCTCTCCCTCAACATGTATCTCTCCTTCTATCTCTCCCTATCTCTCTCTCTCTACCTCTACCTGTATCTCTCCTTCTATCTCTCCCGCTATCTCTCTCTCTCTCCCTCTACATGTATCTCTCCTTCTACCTCTCCCTCTATCCCCCTCTCTCTCCCCCTCTACATGTATCTCTCCTTCTATCTCTCCCTCTATCTCTCTCTGTCACTCGACATGTATGTCTCCTTCTATCTCTCCCTCTATCTCTCTCTCTCTCCCTCTACCTGTATCTCTCCTTCTATCTCTCCCTCTATCTCTCTCTCTCTCCCTCTAAATGTATCTCTCCTTCTATTTCTCCCTCTATCTCTCTCTCTCTCCCTCTACGTGTATCTCTCCTTCTATCTCTCCCTCTATCTCTCTCTCTCCCTCTACATGTATCTCTCCTTCTATCTCGCCCTCTATCTCTCTCTCTCTCCCTCTACCTGTATCTCTCCTTCTATCTCTCCCTCCCTCTATCTCTCTCTCTCTCTCCCTCTACATGTATCTCTCCTTCTATCTCTCCCTATCTCTCTCTCTCTCCCTCTACCTGTATCTCTCCTTCTATCTCTCCCTCTATCTCTCTCTCTCTCCCTCTACATGTATCTCTCCTTCTATCTCTCCCTCTATCCCCCTCTCTCTCCCTCTACCTGTATCTCTACTTCTATCTCTCCCTCTATCTCTCTCTCTCTCCCTCTACCTGTATCTCTCCTTCTATCTCTCCCTCTATCCCCCTCTCTCTCTCCCTCTACATGTACCTCTCCTTCTATCTCTCCCTCTATCTCTCTCTCTCTCTCCCTCTACGTGTATCTCTCCTTCTATCTCTCCCTCTATCTCTCTCTCTCTCCCTCTACATGTATCTCTCCTTCTATCTCTCCCTCTATCTCTCTCTCTCTCCCTCTACGTGTATCTCTCCTTCTATCTCTCCCTCTATCACTCTCTCTCTCCCTCTACATGTATTTCTCCTTCTATCTCTCCGCCTATCTCTCTCTCTCACTCAACATGTATCTCTCCTTCTATCTCTCCCTCTATCTCTCTCTCTCTCCCTCTCCCTGTATCTCTCCTTCTATCTCTCCCTCTATCTGTCTCTCTCTCCCTCTACCTGTATCTCTCCTTCTATCACTCCCTCTATCTCTCTCTCTCACTCTACATGTATCTCTCCTTCTATCTCTCCCTCTATCTCTCTCTCTCTCCCTCTACCTGTATCTCTCCTTCTATCTCTCCTTCTATCCCCCCTCTCTCTCCCTCTACATGTATCTCTCCTTCTATCTCTCCCTCTCTCTCTCTCTCTCGCTCTACATGTATCTCTCCTTCTATCTCTCCCTCTATCTCTCTCTCTCTCCCTCAACATGTATCTCACCTTCTATCTCTCCCTATCTCTCTCTCTCTCCCTCTACCTGTATCTCTCCTTCTATCTCTCCCACTATCTCTCTCTCTCTCCCTCTACATGTATCTCTTCTTCTATCTCTACCTCTATCCCCCTCTCTCTCTCCCTTTATATGTATCTCTCCTTCAATCTCTCCCTCTATCTCTCTCTCTCCCTTTGCCTGAATCTCTCCTTCTATCTCTCCCTCTATCTCTCTCTCTCTCCCTCTACCTGTATCAGTCCTTCTATCTCTCCCTCTATCCCCCTCTCTCTCTCCCTCTACATGTATCTCTCCTTCTATCTCTTCCTCTATCTCTCTCTCTCCCTCTACATGTATCTCTCCTTCTATCTCTCCCTCTATCCCTCTCTCTCTCCCTCTACCTGTATCTCTCCTTCTATCTCTCCCTCTATCTCTCTCTCTCTCCCTCTACCTGTATCTCTCCTTCTATCTCTCCCTCTATCCCCCCCTCTCTCTCCCTCTACATGTATCTCTACTTCTATCTCTCCCTCTATCTCTCTCCCACTCCCTCTACGTGTATCTCTCCTTCTATCTCTCCCTCTATCTCTCTCTCTCTCCCTCTACATGTATCTCTCCTTCTATCTCTCCCTCTATCCCCCTCTCTCTCTCCCTCTACATGTATCTCTCCTTCAATCTCTCCCTCTATCTCTCTCTCTCTCTACATGTATCTCTCCTTCTATCTCTCCCTCTATCTCTCTCTCTCCCTCTACATGTATCTCTCCTTCTATCTCTACCTATCTCTCTCTCTCCCTCTACCTGTATCTCTCCTTCTATCTCTCCCTCTATCTCTCTCTCTCTCCCTCTACATGTATCTCTGCTTCTATCTCTCCCTCTATCTCTCTCACTCCCTCTACCTGTATCTCTCCTTCTATCTCTCCCTCTATACCTCCCTCTCTCTATCCCTCTACATGTATCTCTCCGTCTATCTCTCCCTCTATCCCCCCTCTCTCTCCCTCTACATGTATTTCTCCTTCTATCTCTCCCTCTATCTCTCTCTCACTCGACATGTATCTCTCCTTCTATCTCTCCCTCGATCTCTCTCTCTCTCTCTCTCCCTGTATCTCTCCTTCTATCTCTCCCTCTATCCCCCTCTCTCTCTCCCTCTACATGTATCTCTCCTTCTATCTCTCCCTCTATCTCTCTCTCTCTCTCCCTCTATATGTATCTCTCCTTCTATCTCTCCCTCTATCTCTCTCTCTCCCTCTACCTGTATCTCTCCTTCTATCTCTCCCTCTATCCCTCTCTCTCTCACTCTACATGTATCTCTCCTTCTATCTCTCCCTCTATCTCTCTCTCTCTCTCCCTCTACCTGTATCTCTCCTTCTATTTCTCCCTCTATCCCCCTCTCTCTCTCCCTCTACATGTATCTCTCCTTCTATCTCTCCCTCTAACTCTCTCTCTCTCTACATGTATCTCTCCTTCTATCTCTCCCTCTATCTCTCTCTCTCTCCCTCTACATGTATCTCTCCTTCTATCTCTCCCTCTATCTCTCTCTCTCTCCCTCTACATGTATCTCTCCTTCTATCTCTCCCTCTATCTCTCTCTCTCTCCCTCTACATGTATCTCTCCTTCTATCTCTCCCTCTAACTCTCTCTCTCTACATGTATCTCTCCTTCTATCTCTCCCTCTATCTCTCTCTCTCTCTCTACATGTATCTCTACTTCTATCTCTCCCTCTATCTCTCTCTCTCCCTCTACGTGTATCTCTCCTTCTATCTCTCCCTCTATCTCTCTCTCTCCCTCTACATGTATCTCTCCTTCTATCTCTCCCTATCTCTCTCTCTCTCTCCCTCTACCTGTATCTCTCCTTCTATCTCTCCCTCTATCTCTCTCTCTCTCCCTCTACATGTATCTCTCCTTCTATCTCTCCCTCTATCCCCCTCTCTCTCCCTCTACCTGTATCTCTCCTCCTATCTCTCCCTCTATCTCTCTCTCCCTCAACCTGTATCTCTCCTTCTATCTCTCCCTCTATCCCCCTCTCTCTCTCTCCCTCTACATGTATCTCTCCTTCTATCTCTCCCTCTATCTCTCTCTCTCTCCCTCTACGTGTATCTCTTCTTCTATCTCTCCCTCTATCTCTCTCTCTCTCCCTCTACATGTATCTCTCCTTCTATCTCTCCCTCTATCTCTCTCTCTCTCCCTCTACATGTATCTCTCCTTCTATCTCTCCCTCTATCCCCCCCTCTCTCTCCCTGTACATGTATCTCTACTTCTATCTCTCCCTCTATCTCTCTCCCACTCGCTCTACGTGTATCTCTCCTTCTATCTCTCCCTCTATCTCTCTCTCTCTCCCTCTACATGTATCTCTCCTTCTATCTCTCCCTCTATTCCCCTCTCTCTCTCCCTCTACAGGTATCTCTCCTTCAATCTCTCCCTCTATCTCTCTCTCTCTCTACATGTATCTCTCCTTCTATCTCTCCCTCTATCTCTCTCTCTCTCCCTCTACATGTATCTCTCCTTCTATCTCTACCTATCTCTCTCTCTCCCTCTACCTGTATCTCTCCTTCTATCTCTCCCTCTATCTCTCTGCCTCTCCCTCTACATGTATCTCTCCTTCTATCTCTCCCTCTATCTCTCTCACTCCCTCTACCTGTATCTCTCCTTCTATCTCTCCCTCTATACCTCCCTCTCTCTCTCCCTCTACATGTATCTCTCCGTCTATCTCTCCCTCTATCCCCCCTCTCTCTCCCTCTACATGTATTTCTCCTTCTATCTCTCCCTCTATCTCTCTCTCTCACTCGACATGTATCTCTCCTTCTATCTCTCCCTCTATCTCTCTCTCTCTCCCTCTCCCTGTATCTCTCCTTCTATCTCTCCCTCTATCCCCCTCTCTCTCTCCCTCTACATGTATCTCTCCTTCAATCTCTCCCTCTATCTCTCTCTGTCACTCGACATGTATGTCTCCTTCTATCTCTCCCTCTATCTCTCTCTCTCTCCCTCTACCTGTATCTCTCCTTCTATCTCTCCCTCTATCTCTCTCTCTCTCCCTCTAAATGTATCTCTCCTTCTATCTCTCCCTCTATCTCTCTCTCTCTCCCTCTACGTGTATCTCTCCTTCTATCTCTCCCTCTATCTCTCTCTCTCCCTCTACATGTATCTCTCCTTCTATCTCGCCCTCTATCTCTCTCTCTCTCCCTCTACCTGTATCTCTCCTTCTATCTCTCCCTCCCTCTATCTCTCTCTCTCTATCCCTCTACATGTATCTCTCCTTCTATCTCTCCCTATCTCTCTCTCTCTCCCTCTACCTGTATCTCTCCTTCTATCTCTCCCTCTATCTCTCTCTCTCTCCCTCTACATGTATCTCTCCTTCTATCTCTCCCTCTATCCCCCTCTCTCTCCCTCTACCTGTATCTCTACTTCTATCTCTCCCTCTATCTCTCTCTCTCTCCCTCTACCTGTATCTCTCCTTCTATCTCTCCCTCTATCCCCCTCTCTCTCTCCCTCTACATGTACCTCTCCTTCTATCTCTCCCTCTATCTCTCTCTCTCTCCCTCTACGTGTATCTCTCCTTCTATCTCTCCCTCTATCTCTCTCTCTCTCCCTCTACATGTATCTCTCCTTCTATCTCTCCCTCTATCTCTCTCTCTCTCCCTCTACGTGTATCTCTCCTTCTATCTCTCCCTCTATCACTCTCTCTCTCCCTCTACATGTATTTCTCCTTCTATCTCTCCGTCTATCTCTCTCTCACTCAGCATGTATCTCTCCTTCTATCTCTCCCTCTATCTCTCTCTCTCTCCCTCTCCCTGTATCTCTCCTTCTATCTCTCCCTCTATCTGTCTCTCTCTCCCTCTACCTGTATCTCTCCTTCTATCACTCCCTCTATCTCTCTCTCTCACTCTACATGTATCTCTCCTTCTATCTCTCCCTCTATCTCTCTCTCTCTCCCTCTACCTGTATCTCTCCTTCTATCTCTCCTTCTATCCCCCTCTCTCTCCCTCTACATGTATCTCTCCTTCTATCTCTCCCTCTCTCTCTCTCACTCGCTCTACATGTATCTCTCCTTCTATCTCTCCCTCTATCTCTCTCTCTCTCCCTCAACATGTATCTCTCCTTCTATCTCTCCCTATCTCTCTCTCTCTCCCTCTACCTGTATCTCTCCTTCTATCTCTCCCGCTATCTCTCTCTCTCTCCCTCTACATGTATCTCTTCTTCTATCTCTACCTCTATCCCCCTCTCTCTCTCCCTCTATATGTATCTCTCCTTCAATCTCTCCCTCTATCTCTCTCTCTCCCTTTGCCTGAATCTCTCCTTCTATCTCTCCCTCTATCTCTCTCTCTCTCTCCCTCTACCTGTACCAGTCCTTCTATCTCTCCCTCTATCCCCCTCTCTCTCGCCCTCTACATGTATCTCTCCTTCTATCTCTTCCTCTATCTCTCTCTCTCCCTCTACATGTATCTCTCCTTCTATCTCTCCCTCTATCCCTCTCTCTCTCCCTCTACCTGTATCTCTCCATCTATCTTTCCCTCTATCTCCCTCTCTCTCCCTCTACCTGTATCTCTCCTTCTATCTCTCCCTCTATCCCCCCCCTCTCTCTCCCTCTACATGTATCTCTACTTCTATCTCTCCCTCTATCTCTCTCCCACTCCCTCTACGTGTATCTCTCCTTCTATCTCTCCCTCTATCTCTCTCTCTCTCCCTCTACATGTATCTCTCCTTCTATCTCTCCCTCTATCTCTCTCTCTCTCTACATGTATCTCTCCTTCTATCTCTCCCTCTATCTCTCTCTCTCTCCCTCTACATGTATCTCTCCTTCTATCTCTACCTATCTCTCTCTCTCCCTCTACCTGTATCTCTCCTTCTATCTCTCCCTCTATCTCTCTCTCTCTCCCTCTACATGTATCTCTGCTTCTATCTCTCCCTCTATCTCTCTCACTCCCTCCACCTGTATCTCTCCTTCTATCTCTCCCTCTATACCTCCCTCTCTCTATCCCTCTACATGTATCTCTCCGTCTATCTCTCCCTCTATCCCCCCTCTCTCTCCCTCTACATGTATTTCTCCTTCTATCTCTCCCTCTATCTCTCTCTCACTCGACATGTATCTCTCCTTCTATCTCTCCCTCTATCTCTCTCTCCCTCTCCCTGTATCTCTCCTTCTATCTCTCCCTCTATCCCCCTCTCTCTCTCCCTCTACATGTATCTCTCCTTCTATCTCTCCCTCTATCTCTCTCTCTCTCTTCCTCTATATGTATCTCTCCTTCTATCTCTCCCTCTATCTCTCTCTCTCCCTCTACCTGTATCTCTCCTTCTATCTCTCCCTCTATCCCTCTCTCTCTCACTCTACATGTATCTCTCCTTCTATCTCTCCCTCTATCTCTCTCTCTCTCTCCCTCTACCTGTATCTCTCCTTCTATTTCTCCCTCTATCCCCCTCTCTCTCCCTCTGCATGTATCTCTCCTTCTATCTCTCCCTCTAACTCTCTCTCTCTCTACATGTATCTCTCCTTCTATCTCTCCCTCTATCTCTCTCTCTCTCCCTCTACATGTATCTCTCATTCTATCTCTCCCTCTATCTCTCTCTCTCTCCCTCTACATGTATCTCTCCTTCTATCTCTCCCTCTATCTCTCTCTCTCCCTCTACATGTATCTCTCCTTCTATCTCTCCCTCTAACTCTCTCTCTCTACATGTATCTCTCCTTCTATCTCTCCCTCTATCTCTCTCTCTCTCTCTACATGTATCTCTACTTCTATCTCTCCCTCTATCTCTCTCTCCCTCTACGTGTATCTCTCCTTCTATCTCTCCCTCTATCTCTCTCTCTCCCTCTACATGTATCTCTCCTTCTATCTCTCCCTATCTCTCTCTCTCTCCCTCTACCTGTATCTCTCCTTCTATCTCTCCCTCTATCTCTCTCTCTCTCCCTCTACATGTATCTCTCCTTCTATCTCTCCCTCTATCCCCCTCTCTCTCCCTCTACCTGTATCTCTCCTTCTATCTCTCCCTCTATCTCTCTCTCTCTCCCTCAACCTGTATCTCTCCTTCTATCTCTCCCTCTATCCCCCTCTCTCTCTCTCCCTCTACATGTATCTCTCCTTCTATCTCTCCCTCTATCTCTCTCTCTCTCCCTCTACGTGTATCTCTTCTTCTATCTCTCCCTCTATCTCTCTCTCTCCCTCTACATGTATCTCTCCTTCTATCTCTCCCTCTATCTCTCTCTCTCTCCCTCTACATGTATCTCTCCTTCTATCTCTCCCTCTATCCCCCCCCCTCTCTCTCCCTCTACATGTATCTCTACTTCTATCTCTCCCTCTATCTCTCTCCCACTCGCTCTACGTGTATCTCTCCTTCTATCTCTCCCTCTATGTCTCACTCTCTCCCTCTACATGTATCTCTCCTTCTATCTCTCCCTCTATTCCCCTCTCTCTCTCCATCTACACGTATCTCTCCTTCAATGTCTCCCTCTATCTCTCTCTCTCTCTACATGTATCTCTCCTTCTATCTCTCCCTCTATCTCTCTCTCTCTCCCTCTACATGTATCTCTCCTTCTATCTCTACCTATCTCTCTCTCTCCCTCTACCTGTATCTCTCCTTCTATCTCTCCCTCTATCTCTCTGCCTCTCCCTCTACATGTATCTCTCCTTCTATCTCTCCCTCTATCTCTCTCACTCCCTCTACCTGTATCTCTCCTTCTATCTCTCCCTCTATACCTCCCTCTCTCTCTCCCTCTACATGTATCTCTCCGTCTATCTCTCCCTCTATCCCCCCTCTCTCTCCCTCTACATGTATTTCTCCTTCTATCTCTCCCTCTATCTCTCTCTCTCACTCGACATGTATCTCTCCTTCTATCTCTCCCTCTATCTCTCTCTCTCTCCCTCTCCCTGTATCTCTCCTTCTATCTCTCCCTCTATCCCCCTCTCTCTCTCCCTCTACATGTATCTCTCCTTCAATCTCTCCCTCTATCTCTCTCTCTCCCTTTGCCTGAATCTCTCCTTCTATCTCTCCCTCTATCTCTCTCTCTCTCTCCCTCTACCTGTATCAGTCCTTCTATCTCTCCCTCTATCCCCCTCTCTCTCTCCCTCTACATGTATCTCTCCTTCTATCTCTTCCTCTATCTCTCTCTCTCCCTCTACATGTATCTCTCCTTCTATCTCTCCCTCTATCCCTCTCTCTCTCCCTCTACCTGTATCTCTCCTTCTATCTCTCCCTCTATCTCTCTCTCTCTCCCTCTACCTGTATCTCTCCTTCTATCTCTCCCTCTATCCCCCCCTCTCTCTCCCTCTACATGTATCTCTACTTCTATCTCTCCCTCTATATCTCTCCCACTCCCTCTACCTGTATATCTCCTTCTATCTCTCCCTCTATCTCTCTCTCTCTCCCTCTACATGTATCTCTCCTTCTATCTCTCCCTCTATCCCCCTCTCTCTCTCCCTCTACATGTATCTCTCCTTCTATCTCTCCCTCTATCTCTCTCTCTCTCTACCTGTATCTCTCCTTCTATCTCTCCCTCTATCTCTCTGCCTCTCCCTCTACATGTATCTCTCCTTCTATCTCTCCCTCTATCTCTCTCACTCCCTCTACCTGTATCTCTCCTTCTATCTCTCCCTCTATACCTCCCTCTCTCTCTCCCTCTACATGTATCTCTCCGTCTATCTCTCCCTCTATCCCCCCTCTCTCTCCCTCTACATGTATTTCTCCTTCTATCTCTCCCTCTATCTCTCTCTCTCACTCGACATGTATCTCTCCTTCTATCTCTCCCTCTATCTCTCTCTCTCTCCCTCTCCCTGTATCTCTCCTTCTATCTCTCCCTCTATCCCCCTCTCTCTCTCCCTCTACATGTATCTCTCCTTCAATCTCTCCCTCTATCTCTCTCTCTCCCTTTGCCTGAATCTCTCCTTCTATCTCTCCCTCTATCTCTCTCTCTCTCCCTCTACCTGTATCTCTCCTTCTATCTCTCCCTCTATCCCCCCCTCTCTCTCCCTCTACATGTATCTCTACTTCTATCTCTCCCTCTATATCTCTCCCACTCCCTCTACCTGTATATCTCCTTCTATCTCTCCCTCTATCTCTCTCTCTCTCCCTCTACCTGTATCAGTCCTTCTATCTCTCCCTCTATCCCCCTCTCTCTCTCCCTCTACATGTATCTCTCCTTCTATCTCTTCCTCTATCTCTCTCTCTCCCTCTACATGTATCTCTCCTTCTATCTCTCCCTCTATCCCTCTCTCTCTCCCTCTACCTGTATCTCTCCTTCTATCTCTCCCTCTATCTCTCTCTCTCTCCCTCTACCTGTATCTCTCCTTCTATCTCTCCCTCTATCCCCCCCTCTCTCTCCCTCTACATGTATCTCTACTTCTATCTCTCCCTCTATATCTCTCCCACTCCCTCTACCTGTATATCTCCTTCTATCTCTCCCTCTATCTCTCTCTCTCTCCCTCTACATGTATCTCTCCTTCTATCTCTCCCTCTATCCCCCTCTCTCTCTCCCTCTACATGTATCTCTCCTTCTATCTCTCCCTCTATCTCTCTCTCTCTACATGTATCTCTCCTTCTATCTCTCCCTCTATCTCTCTCTCTCTCCCTCTACATGTATCTCTCCTTCTATCTCTACCTATCTCTCTCTCTCCCTCTACCTGTATCTCTCCTTCTATCTCTCCCTCTATCTCTCTCTCTCTCCCTCTACATGTATCTCTGCTTCTATCTCTCCCTCTATCTCTCTCACTCCCTCTACCTGTATCTCTCCTTCTATCTCTCCCTCTATACCTCCCTCTCTCTATCCCTCTACATGTATCTCTCCGTCTATCTCTCCCTCTATCCCCCCTCTCTCTCCCTCTACATGTATTTCTCCTTCTATCTCTCCCTCTATCTCTCTCTCACTCGACATGTATCTCTCCTTCTATCTCTCCCTCTATCTCTCTCTCTCTCCCTCTCCCTGTATCTCTCCTTCTATCTCTCCCTCCATCCCCCTCTCTCTCTCCCTCTACATGTATCTCTCCTTCTATCTCTCCCTCTATCTCTCTCTCTCTCTCCCTCTATATGTATCTCTCCTTCTATCTCTCCCTCTATCTCTCTCTCTCCCTCTACCTGTATCTCTCCTTCTATCTCTCCCTCTATCCCTCTCTCTCTCACTCTACATGTATCTCTCCTTCTATCTCTCCCTCTATCTCTCTCTCTCTCTCCCTCTACCTGTATCTCTCCTTCTATTTCTCCCTCTATCCCCCTCTCTCTCTCCCTCTACATGTATCTCTCCTTCTATCTCTCCCTCTAACTCTCTCTCTCTACATGTATCTCTCCTTCTATCTCTCCCTCTATCTCTCTCTCTCTCCCTCTACATGTATCTCTCCTTCTATCTCTCCCTCTATCTCTCTCTCTCTCCCTCTACATGTATCTCTCCTTCTATCTCTCCCTCTATCTCTCTCTCTCTCCCTCTACATGTATCTCTCCTTCTATCTCTCCCTCTAACTCTCTCTCTCTCTACATGTATCTCTCCTTCTATCTCTCCCTCTATCTCTCTCTCTCTCTCTACATGTATCTCTACTTCTATCTCTCCCTCTATCTCTCTCTCTCCCTCTATGTGTATCTCTCCTTCTATCTCTCCCTCTATCTCTCTCTCTCCCTCTACATGTATCTCTCCTTCTATCTCTCTCTATCTCTCTCTCTCTCCCTCTACCTGTATCTCTCCTTCTATCTCTCCCTCTATCTCTCTCTCTCTCCCTCTACATGTATCTCTCCTTCTATCTCTCCCTCTATCTCTCTCTCTCTCCCTCTACCTGTATCTCTCCTTCTATCTCTCCCTCTATCTCTCTCTCTCTCCCTCAATCTGTATCTCTCCTTCTATCTCTCCCTCTATCCCCCCCTCTCTCTCTCCCTCTACATGTATCTCTCCTTCTATCTCTCCCTCTTTCTCTCTCTCTCTCCCTCTACGTGTATCTCTTCTTCTATCTCTCCCTCTATCTCTCTCTCTCTCCCTCTACATGTATCTCTCCTTCTATCTCTCCCTCTATCTCTCTCTCCCTCTACATGTATCTCTCCTTCTATCTCTCCCTCTATCCCCCCCCTCTCTCTCCCTCTACATGTATCTCTACTTCTATCTCTCCCTCTATCTCTCTCCCACTCCCTCTACCTGTATCTCTCCTTCTATCTCTCCCTCTATCTCTCTCTCTCTCCCTCTACATGTATCTCTCCTTCTATCTCTCCCTCTATTCCCCTCTCTCTCTCCCTCTACAAGTATCGTGGGCGGCACGGTGGCACAGTGGTTAGCACTGCTGCCTCACAGCGCCAGAGACCCGGGTTCAATTCCCGACTCAGGCGACTGACTGTGTGGAGTTTGCATGTTCTCCCCGTGTCTGCGTGGGTTTCCTCCGGGTGCTCCGGTTTCCTCCCACAGTCCAAAGATGTGCAGGTTAGGTGAATTGGCCATACTAAATTGCCCGTAGTGTTAGGTAAGGGGTAAATGTAGGGGTATGGGTGGGTTTCGCTTCGGCGGGTCGGTGTGGACTTGTTGGGCCGAAGGGCCTGTTTCCACACTGTAATCTAATCTAATCTAATCTATCTCTCCTTCTATCTCTCCCTCTATCTCTCTCTCTCTCTACATGTATCTCTCCTTCTATCTCTCCCTCTATCTCTCTCTCTCTCCCTCTACATGTATCTCTCCTTCTATCTCTACCTATCTCTCTCTCTCCCTCTACCTGTATCTCTCCTTCTATCTCTCCCTCTATCTCTCTGCCTCTCCCTCTACATGTATCTCTCCTTCTATCTCTCCCTCTATCTCTCTCACTCCCTCTACCTGTATCTATCCTTCTATCTCTCCCTCTATACCTCCCTCTCTCTCTCCCTCTACATGTATCTCTCCGTTTATCTCTCCCTCTATCCCCCCTCTCTCTCCCTCTACATGTATTTCTCCTTCTATCTCTCCCTCTATCTCTCTCTCTCACTCGACATGTATCTCTCCTTCTATCTCTCCCTCTATCACTCTCACTCTCCCTCTCCCTGTATCTCTCCTTCTATGTCTCCCTCTATCCCCCTCTCTCTCTCCCTCTACATGTATCTCTCCTTCTATCTCTCCCTCTATCTCTCTCTCTCTCTCCCTCTATATGTATCTCTCCTTCTATCTCTCCCTCTATCTCTCTCTCTCTCTCCCTCTACCTGTATCTCTCCTTCTATCTCTCCCTCTATCCCTCTCTCTCTCACTCTACATGTATCTCTCCTTCTATCTCTCCCTCTATCTCTCTCTCTCTCTCCCTCTACCTGTATCTCTCCTTCTATTTCTCCCTCTATCCCCCTCTCTCTCTCCCTCTACATGTATCTCTCCTTCTATCTCTCCCTCTAACTCTCTCTCTCTCTACATGTATCTCTCCTTCTATCTCTCCCTCTATCTCTGTCTCTCCCTCTACATGTATCTCTCCTTCTATCTCTCCCTCTATCTCTCTCTCTCTCCCTCTACATGTATCTCTCCTTCTATCTCTCCCTCTATCCCCCTCTCTCTCTCCCTCTACATGTATCTCTACTTCTATCTCTCCCTCTATCTCTCTCTCTCTCGCTCTACATGTATCTCTCCTTCTATCTCTCCCTCTATCTCTCTCTCTCTCTCCCTCTACATGTATCTCTCCTTCTATCTCTCCCTATCTCTCTCTCTCTCCCTCTACCTGTATCTCTCCTTCTATCTCTCCCTCTATCTCTCTCTCTCTCCCTCTACATGTATCTCTCCTTCTATCTCTCCATCTATCCCCCTCTCTCTCCCTCTACCTGTATCTCTCCTTCTATCTCTCCCTCTATCACTCTCTCTCTCCCTCTACCTGTATCTCTCCTTCTATCTCTCCCTCTATCCCCCTCTCTCTCTCTCCCTCTACATGTATCTCCTTCTATCTCTCCCTCTATCTCTCTCTCTCTCCCTCTACGTGTATCTCTCCTTCTATCTCTCCCTCTATCTCTCTCTCTCTCCCTCTACATGTATCTCTCCTTCGATCTCTCCCTCTATCTCTCTCTCTCTCCCTCTACCTGTATCTCTCCTTCTATCTCTCCCTCTATACCTCCCTCTCTCTCTCCCTCTACATGTATCTCTCCTTCTATCTCTCCCTCTATCCCCCTCTCTCTCTCCCTCTACATCTATTTCTCCTTCTATCTCTCCCTCTATCTCTCTCTCTCACTCGACATGTATCTCTCCTTCTATCTCTCCCTCTATCTCTCTCTCTCTCCCTCTCCCTGTATCTATCCTTCTATCTCTCCCTCTATCCCCCTCTCTCTCTCCGTCTACATGTATCTCTCCTTCTATCTCTCCCTCTATCTCTCTCTCTCTCTATATGTATCTCTCCTTCTATCTCTCCCTCTATCTCTCTCTCTCTCCCTCTACAAGTATCTCTCCTTCTATCTCTCCCTATCTCTCTCTCTCCCTCTACCTGTATCTCTCCTTCTATCTCTCCCTCTATCTCTCTGTCTCTCCCTCTACCTGTATCTCTCATTCTATCTCTCCCGCTATCTCTCTCTCTCCCTCTCCATGTATCTCTCCTTCTATCTCTACCTCTATCCCCCTCTCTCTCTCCCTCTACCTGTATCTCTCCTTCTATCTCTCCCTCTATACCCCTGTCTCTCTCTCCCTCTACCTGTATCTGTCCTTCTATCTCTCCCTCTATCCCCCTCTCTCTCTCCCTCTACATGTATCTCTCCTTCTATCTCTCCCTCTATCTCTCTCTCTCCCTCTACATGTATCTCTCCTTATATCTCTCCCTCTAACTCTCTCTCTCTCTACATGTATCTCTCCATCTATATCTCCCTCTATCTCTCTCTCTCCCTCTACATGTATCTCTCCTTCTATCTCTCCCTCTATCTCTCTCTCTCTCCCTCTACATGTATCTCTCCTTCTATCTCTCCCTCTATCCCACTCTCTCTCTCCCTCTACATGTATCTCTACTTCTATCTCTCCCTCTATCTCTCTCTCTCTCCCTCTACATGTATCTCTCCTTCTATCTCTCCCTCTATCTCTCTCTCTCTCTCCCTCTAGATGTATCTCTCCTTCTATCTCTCCCTATCTCTCTCTCTCTCCCTCTACCTGTATCTCTCCTTCTATCTCTCCCTCTATCTCTCTCTCTCTCCCTCTACATGTATCTCTCCTTCTATCTCTCCATCTATCCCCCTCTCTCTCCCTCTACCTGTATCTCTCCTTCTATCTCTCCCTCTATCACTCTCTCTCTCCCTCTACCTGTATCTCTCCTTCTATCTCTCCCTCTATACCCCTCTCTCTCTCTCCCTCTACATGTATCTCTCCTTCTATCTCTCCCTCTATCTCTCTCTCTCTCCCTCTACATGTATCTCTCCTTCTATCTCTCCCTCTATCTCTCTCTCTCTCTCCCTCTACATGTATCTCTCCTTCTATCTCTACCTATCTCTCTCTCTCTCCCTCTACCTGTATCTCTCCTTCTATCTCTCCCTCTATCTCTCTCTCTCTCCCTCTACATGTATCTCTCCTTCTATCTCTCCATCTATCCCCCTCTCTCTCCCTCTACATGTATCTCTCCTTCTGTCTCTCCATCTATCCCCCTCTCTCTCCCTCTACCTGTATCTCTCCTTCTATCTCTCCCTCTATCTCTCTCTCTCTACCTCTCCCTGTATCTATCCTTCTATCTCTCCCTCTATCCCCCTCTCTCTCTCCCTCTACATGTATCTCTCCTTCTATCTCTCCCTCTATCTCTCTCTCTCTCTCTCCCTCTACCTGTATCTCTCCTTCTATCTCTCCCTCTATCCCTCTCTCTCTCACTCTACATGTATCTCTCCTTCTATCTCTCCCTCTATCTCTCTATCTCTCTCCCTCTACCTGTATGTCTCCTTCTATTTCTCCCTCTATCCCCCTCTCTCTCTCCCTCTACATGTATCTCTCCTTCTATCTCTCCATCTATCTCTCTCTCTCTCTACATGTATCTCTCCTTCTATCTCTCCCTCTATCTCTCTCTCCCTCTACATGTATCTCTCCTTCTATCTCTCCTTCTATCCCCCTCTCTCTCCCTGTACCTGTATCTCTCCTTCTATCTCACCCTCTGTCTATCTCTCTCTCCCTGTACCTGTATCTCTCCTTCTATCTCACCCGCTATCTCTCTCTCTCTCCCTCTACATGTATCTCTCCTTCTATCTCTACCTCTATCACCCTCTCTCTCTCCCTCTACCTTTATCTCTCCTTCTATCTCTCCCTCTATACCCCTGTCTCTCTCACCCTCTACCTGTATCTGTCCTTCTATCACTCCCTCTATCCCCCTCTCTCTCTCCCTCTACATGTATCTCTCCTTCTATCTCTCCCTCTATCTCTCTCTCTCTCCCTCTACATGTATCTCTCCTTCTATTTCTCCCTCTATCCCCCTCTCTCTCCCTCTACATGTATCTCTCTTTCTATCTCTCCCTCTCTCTCTCTCCCTCTACCTGTATCTCTCCTTCTATCTCTCCCTCTATCTCTCTCTCTCTCCCTCCACATGTATCTCTCCTTCTATCTCGCCCTATCTCTCTCTCTCCCTCTACCTGTATCTCTCCTTCTATCTCTCCCTCTATCCCCCTCTCTCTCTCCCTCTACCTGTATCTCTCCTTCTATCTCTCCCTCTATCTCTCTCTCTCTCCCTCTACATGTATCTCTCCTTCTATCTCTCCCTATCTCTCTCTCTCCCTCTACCTGTATCTCTCCTTCTATCTCTCCCTCTATCTCTCTCTCTCTCCCTCTACATGTATCTCTCCTTCTATCTCTCCCTCTATCCCCCTCTCTCTCCCTCTACCTGTATCTCTCCTTCTATCTCTCCCTCTATCTCTCTCTCCCTCTACCTGTATCTCTCCTTCTGTCTCTCCCTCTATCCCCCTCTCTCTCTCTCCCTCTACATGTATCTCTCCTTCTGTCTCTCCCTATATCTCTCTCTCTCTCCCTCTCCGTGTATCTCTCCTTCTATCGCACCCTCTATCTCTCTCTCTCTCCCTCTACATGTATCTCTCCTTCTATCTCTCCCGCTATCTCTCTCTCTCTCCCTCTACCTGTAACTCTTCTTCTATCTCTCCCTCTATACCGCCCTTTCTCTCTCCCTCTACATGTATCTCTCCTTCTATCTCTCCCTCTATCCCCCTCTCTCTCTCCCTATACATCTATTTCTCCTTCTATCTCTCCCTCTATCTCTCTCTCTCACTCGACATGTATCTCTCCTTCTATCTCTCCCTCTATCTCTCTCTCTCTCCCTCTCCCTGTATCTCTCCTTCTATCTCTCCCTCTATCCCCCTCTCTCTCTCCGTCTACATGTATCTCTCCTTCTATCTCTCCCTCTATCTCTCTCTCCCTCTACATGTATCTCTCCTTCTATCTCTCCCTCTATCTCTCTCTCTCTCCCTCTACATGTATCTCTCCTTCTATCTCTCCCTCTATCCCCCTCTCTCTATCCCTCTACATGTATCTCTACTTCTATCTCTCCCTCTATCTCTCTCTCTCTCCCTCTACATGTATCTCTCCTTCTATCTCTCCCTCTATCTCTCTCTCTCTCCCTCTACATGTATCTCTCCTTCTATCTCTCCCTATCTCTCTCTCTCTCCCTCTACCTGTATCTCTCCTTCTATCTCTCCCTCTATCTCTCTCTCTCTCCCTCTACATGTATCTCTCCTTCTATCTCTCCATCTATCCCCCTCTCTCTCCCTCTACCTGTATCTCTCCTTCTATCTCTCCCTCTATCACTCTCTCTCTCCCTCTACCTGTATCTCTCCTTCTATCTCTCCCTCTATCCCCCTCTCTCTCTCTCCCTCTACATGTATCTCCTTCTATCTCTCCCTCTATCTCTCTCTCTCTCCCTCTACGTGTATCTCTCCTTCTATCTCTCCCTCTATCTCTCTCTCTCTCCCTCTACATGTATCTCTCCTTCGATCTCTCCCTCTATCTCTCTCTCTCTCCCTCTACCTGTATCTCTCCTTCTATCTCTCCCTCTATACCTCCCTCTCTCTCTCCCTCTACATGTATCTCTCCTTCTAAATCTCCCTCTATCCCCCTCTCTCTCTCCCTCTACATCTATTTCTCCTTCTATCTCTCCCTCTATCTCTCTCTCTCACTCGACATGTATCTCTCCTTCTATCTCTCCCTCTATCTCTCTCTCTCTCCCTCTCCCTGTATCTATCCTTCTATCTCTCCCTCTATCCCCCTCTCTCTCTCCCTCTACATGTATCTCTCCTTCTATCTCTCCCTCTATCTCTCTCTCTCTCTCTCTATATGTATCTCTCCTTCTATCTCTCCCTCTATCTCTCTCTCTCTCCCTCTACCTGTATCTCTCCTTCTATCTCTCCCTCTATCCCTCTCTCTCTCACTCTACATGTATCTCTCCTTCTATCTCTCCCTCTATCTCTCTATCTCTCTCCCTCTACCTGTATGTCTCCTTCTATTTCTCCCTCTATCCCCCTCTCTCTCTCCCTCTACATGTATCTCTCCTTCTATCTCTCCATCTATCTCTCTCTCTCTACATGTATCTCTCCTTCTATCTCTCCCTCTATCTCTCTCTCTCTCCCTCTACATGTATCTCTCCTTCTATCTCTCCCTCTATCCCCCTCTCTCTCCCTCTACCGGTATCTCTCCTTCTATCTCACCCTCTGTCTATCTCTCTCTCCCTCTACCTGTATCTCTCCTTCTATCTCACCCGCTATCTCTCTCTCTCTCCCTCTACATGTATCTCTCCTTCTATCTCTACCTCTATCACCCTCTCTCTCTCCCTCTACCTGTATCTCTCCTTCTATCTCTCCCTCTATACCCCTGTCTCTCTCACCCTCTACCTGTATCTGTCCTTCTATCACTCCCTCTATCCCCCTCTCTCTCTCCCTCTACATGTATCTCTCCTTCTATCTCTCCCTCTATCTCTCTCTCTCCCTCTACATGTATCTCTCCTTCTATTTCTCCCTATATCCCCCTCTCTCTCCCTCTACATGTATCTCTCTTTCTATCTCTCCCTCTCTCTCTCTCTCCCTCTACCTGTATCTCTCCTTCTATCTCTCCCTCTATCTCTCTCTCTTCATGTAACTCTCCTTCTATCTCTCCCTCTATCTCTCTCTCTCTCCCTCCACATGTATCTCTCCTTCTATCTCTCCCTATCTCTCTCTCTCCCTCTACCTGTATCTCGACTTCTATCTCTCCCTCTATCCCCCCCTCTCTCTCCCTCTACCTGTATCTCTCCTTCTATCTCTCCCTCTATCTCTCTCTCTCTCCCTCTACATGTATCTCTCCTTCTATCTCTCCCTATCTCTCTCTCTCTCCCTCTACCTGTATCTCTCCTTCTATCTCTCCCTCTATCTCTCTCTCTCTCCCTCTACATGTATCTCTCCTTCTAACTCTCCCTCTATCCCCCTCTCTCTCCCTCTACCTGTATCTCTCCTTCTATCTCTCCCTCTATCTCTCTCTCCCTCTACCTGTATCTCTCCTTCTGTCTCTCCCTCTATCCCCCTCTCTCTCTCTCCCTCTACATGTATCTCTCCTTCTGTCTCTCCCTATATCTCTCTCTCTCTCCCTCTACGTGTATCTCTCCTTCTATCGCACCCTCTATCTCTCTCTCTCTCCCTCTACATGTATCTCTCCTTCTATCTCTCCCTCTATCTCTCTCTCTCTCCCTCTACCTGTATCTCTTCTTCTATCTCTCCCTCTATACCGCCCTTTCTCTCTCCCTCTACATGTATCTCTCCTTCTATCTCTCCCTCTATCCCCCTCTCTCTCTCCCTATACATCTATTTCTCCTTCTATCTCTCCCTCTATCTCTCTCTCTCACTCGACATGTATCTCTCCTTCTATCTCTCCCTCTATCTCTCTCTCTCTCCCTCTCCCTGTATCTCTCCTTCTATCTCTCCCTCTATCCCCCTCTCTCTCTCCGTCTACATGTATCTCTCCTTCTATCTCTCCCTCTATCTCTCTCTCTCTCTATATGTATCTCTCCTTCTATCTCTCCCTCTATCTCTCTCTCTCTCCCTCTACATGTATCTCTCCTTCTATCTCTCCCTATCTCTCTCTCTCCCTCTACCTGTATCTCTCCTTCTATCTCTCCCTCTATCTCTCTGTCTCTCCCTCTACCTGTATCTCTCATTCTATCTCTCCCGCTATCTCTCTCTCTCTCCCTCTCCATGTATCTCTCCTTCTATCTCTACCTCTATCCCCCTCTCTCTCTCCCTCTACCTGTATCTCTCCTTCTATCTCTCCCTCTATACCCCTGTCTCTCTCTCCCTCTACCTGTATCTGTCCTTCTATCTCTCCCTCTATCCCCCTCTCTCTCTCCCTCTACATGTATCTCTCCTTCTATCTCTCCCTCTATCTCTCTCCACCCTCTACATGTATCTCTCCTTATATCTCTCCCTCTAACTCTCTCTCTCTCTACATGTATCTCTCCTTCTAACTCTCCCTCTATCTCTCTCTCTCGCTCTACATGTATCTCTCCTTCTATCTCTCCCTCTATCTCTCTCTCTCTCCCTCTACATGTATCTCTCCTTCTATCTCTCCCTCTATCCCCCTCTCTCTCTCCCTCTACATGTATCTCGACTTCTATCTCTCCCTCTATCTCTCTCTCTCCCTCTACATGTATCTCTCCTTCTATCTCTCCCTCTATCTCTCTCTCTCTCTCCCTCTACATGTATCTCTCCTTCTATCTCTCCCTATCTCTCTCTCTCTCCCTCTACCTGTATCTCTCCTTCTATCTCTCCCTCTATCTCTCTCTCTCTCCCTCTACATGTATCTCTCCCTCTATCTCTCCATCTATCCCCCTCTCTCTCCCTCTACCTGTATCTCTCCTTCTATCTCTCCCTCTATCACTCTCTCTCTCCCTCTACCTGTATCTCTCCTTCTATCTCTCCCTCTATCCCCCTCTCTCTCTCTCCCTCTACATGTATCTCCTTCTATCTCTCCCTCTATCTCTCTCTCTCTCCCTCTACATGTATCTCTCCTTCTATCTCTCCCTCTATCTCTCTCTCTCTCCTTCTACATGTATCTCTCCTTCGATCTCTCCCTCTATCTCTCTCTCTCTCCCTCTACCTGTATCTCTCCTTCTATCTCTCCCTCTATACCTCCCTCTCTCTCTCCCTCTACATGTATCTCTCCTTCTATCTCACCCTCTATCCCCCTCTCTCGCTCCCTCTACATCTATTTCTCCTTCTATCTCTCCCTCTATCTCTCTCTCTCACTCGACATGTATCTCTCCTTCTATCTCTCCCTCTATCTCTCTCTCTCTCCCTCTACATGTATCTATCCTTCTATCTCTCCCTCTATCCCCCTCTCTCTCTCCCTCTACATGTATCTCTCCTTCTATCTCTCCCTCTATCTCTCTCTCTCTCTCTATATGTATCTCTCCTTCTATCTCTCCCTCTATCTCTCTCTCTCTCCCTCTACCTGTATCTCTCCTTCTATCTCTCCCTCTATCCCTCTCTCTCTCACTCTACATGTATCTCTCCTTCTATCTCTCCCTCTATCTCTCTCTCTCTCTCTCTATATGTATCTCTCCTTCTATCTCTCCCTCTATCTCTCTCTCTCTCCCTCTACCTGTATCTCTCCTTCTATCTCTCCCTCTATCCCCCTCTCTCTCTCCCTATACATCTATTTCTCCTTCTATCTCTCCCTCTATCTCTCTCTCTCACTCGACATGTATCTCTCCTTCTATCTCTCCCTCTATCTCTCTCTCTCTCCCTCTCCCTGTATCTCTCCTTCTATGTCTCCCTCTATCCCCCTCTCTCTCTCCGTCTACATGTATCTCTCCTTCTATCTCTCCCTCTATCTCTCTCTCTCTCTATATGTATCTCTCCTTCTATCTCTCCCTCTATCTCTCTCTCTCTCCCTCTACATGTATCTCTCCTTCTATCTCTCCCTATCTCTCTCTCTCCCTCTACCTGTATCTCTCCTTCTATCTCTCCCTCTATCTCTCTGTCTCTCCCTCAACCTGTATCTCTCATTCTATCTCTCCCGCTATCTCTCTCTCTCTCCCTCTCCATGTATCTCTCCTTCT
The DNA here is from genome assembly GCF_037043375.1 of Chiloscyllium plagiosum. Taxonomy (NCBI): domain Eukaryota; kingdom Metazoa; phylum Chordata; class Chondrichthyes; order Orectolobiformes; family Hemiscylliidae; genus Chiloscyllium; species Chiloscyllium plagiosum. The sequence goes on along the minus strand of NW_028270176.1, from coordinate 32,488,779 downwards.
ATCTCTACCTCTATCCCCCTCTCTCTCTCCCTCTACCTGTATCTCTCCTTCTATCTCTCCCTCTATACCCCTGTCTCTCTCTCCCTCTACCTGTATCTGTCCTTCTATCTCTCCCTCTATCCCCCTCTCTCTCTCCCTCTACATGTATCTCTCCTTCTATCTCTCCCTCTATCTCTCTCCACCCTCTACATGTATCTCTCCTTATATCTCTCCCTCTAACTCTCTCTCTCTCTACATGTATCTCTCCTTCTAACTCTCCCTCTATCTCTCTCTCTCGCTCTACATGTATCTCTCCTTCTATCTCTCCCTCTATCTCTCTCTCTCTCCCTCTACATGTATCTCTCCTTCTATCTCTCCCTCTATCCCCCTCTCTCTCTCCCTCTACATGTATCTCGACTTCTATCTCTCCCTCTATCTCTCTCTCTCCCTCTACATGTATCTCTCCTTCTATCTCTCCCTCTATCTCTCTCTCTCTCTCCCTCTACATGTATCTCTCCTTCTATCTCTCCCTATCTCTCTCTCTCTCCCTCTACCTGTATCTCTCCTTCTATCTCTCCCTCTATCTCTCTCTCTCTCCCTCTACATGTATCTCTCCTTCTATCTCTCCATCTATCCCCCTCTCTCTCCCTCTACCTGTATCTCTCCTTCTATCTCTCCCTCTATCACTCTCTCTCTCCCTCTACCTGTATCTCTCCTTCTATCTCTCCCTCTATCCCCCTCTCTCTCTCTCCCTCTACATGTATCTCCTTCTATCTCTCCCTCTATCTCTCTCTCTCTCCCTCTACATGTATCTCTCCTTCTATCTCTCCCTCTATCTCTCTCTCTCTCCCTCTACATGTATCTCTCCTTCGATCTCTCCCTCTATCTCTCTCTCTCTCCCTCTACCTGTATCTCTCCTTCTATCTCTCCCTCTATACCTCCCTCTCTCTCTCCCTCTACATGTATCTCTCCTTCTATCTCTCCCTCTATCCCCCTCTCTCTCTCCCTCTACATCTATTTCTCCTTCTATCTCTCCCTCTATCTCTCTCTCTCACTCGACATGTATCTCTCCTTCTATCTCTCCCTCTATCTCTCTCTCTCTCCCTCTCCCTGTATCTATCCTTCTATCTCTCCCTCTATCCCCCTCTCTCTCTCCCTCTACATGTATCTCTCCTTCTATCTCTCCCTCTATCTCTCTCTCTCTCTCTATATGTATCTCTCCTTCTATCTCTCCCTCTATCTCTCTCTCTCTCCCTCTACCTGTATCTCTCCTTCTATCTCTCCCTCTATCCCTCTCTCTCTCACTCTACATGTATCTCTCCTTCTATCTCTCCCTCTATCTCTCTATCTCTCTCCCTCTACCTGTATGTCTCCTTCTATTTCTCCCTCTATCCCCCTCTCTCTCTCCCTCTACATGTATCTCTCCTTCTATCTCTCCATCTATCTCTCTCTCTCTCTACATGTATCTCTCCTTCTATCTCTCCCTCTATCTCTCTCTCTCTCCCTCTACATGTATCTCTCCTTCTATCTCTCCCTCTAACTCTCTCTCTCTCCCTCTGCCTGTATCTCTACTTCTATCTCACCCTCTGTCTATCTCTCTCTCCCTCTACCTGTATCTCTCCTTCTATCTCACCCGCTATCTCTCTCTCTCTCCCTCTACATTTATCTCTCCTTCTATCTCTACCTCTATCACCCTCTCTCTCTCCCTCTACCTGTATCTCTCCTTCTATCTCTCCCTCTATACCCCTGTCTCTCTCACCCTCTACCTGTATCTGTCCTTCTATCACTCCCTCTATCCCCCTCTCTCTCTCCCTCTACATGTATCTCTCCTTCTATCTCTCCCTCTATCTCTCTCTCTCTCCCTCTACATGTATCTCTCCTTCTATCTCTCCCTCTATCCCCCTCTCTCTCTCCCTCTACATCCATTTCTCCTTCTATCTCTCCCTCTATCTCTCTCTCTCACTCGACATGTATCTCTCCTTCTATCTCTCCCTCTATCTCTCTCTCTCTCCCTCTCCCTGTATCTATCCTTCTATCTCTCCCTCTATCCCCCTCTCTCTCTCCCTCTACATGTATCTCTCCTTCTATCTCTCTCTCTCTCCCTCTACCTGTATCTCTCCTTCTATCTCTCCCTCTATCCCTCTCTCTCTCACTCTACATGTATCTCTCCTTCTATCTCTCCCTCTATCTCTCTATCTCTCTCCCTCTACCTGTATGTCTCCTTCTATTTCTCCCTCTATCCCCCTCTCTCTCTCCCTCTACATGTATCTCTCCTTCTATCTCTCCATCTATCTCTCTCTCTCTCTACATGTATCTCTCCTTCTATCTCTCCCTCTATCTCTCTCTCTCTCCCTCTACATGTATCTCTCCTTCTATCTCTCCCTCTATACCCCTCTCTCTCCCTCTACCTGTATCTCTCCTTCTATCTCACCCTCTGTCTATCTCTCTCTCCCTCTACCTGTATCTCTCCTTCTATCTCACCCGCTATCTCTCTCTCTCTCCCTCTACATGTATCTCTCCTTCTATCTCTACCTCTATCACCCTCTCTCTCTCCCTCTACCTGTATCTCTCCTTCTATCTCTCCCTCTATACCCCTGTCTCTCTCACCGTCTACATGTATCTCTCCTTCTATCACTCCCTCTATCCCCCTCTCTCTCTCCCTCTACATGTATCTCTCCTTCTATCTCTCCCTCTATCTCTCTCTCTCTCCCTCTACATGTATCTCTCCTTCTATCTCTCCCTCTATCCCCCTCTCTCTCCCTCTACCTGTATCTCTCCTACTATCTCTCCCTCTATCTCTCTCTCTCTCCCTCTACCTGTATCTCTCCTTCTGTCTCTCCCTCTATCCCCCTCTCTCTCTCTCCCTCTACATGTATCTCTCCTTCTGTCTCTCCCTATATCTCTCTCTCTCTCCCTCTACGTGTATCTCTCCTTCTATCGCACCCTCTATCTCTCTCTCTCTCCCTCTACATGTATCTCTCCTTCTATCTCTCCCTCTATCTCTCTCTCTCTCCCTCTACCTGTATCTCTTCTTCTATCTCTCCCTCTATACCGCCCTTTCTCTCTCCCTCTACATGTATCTCTCCTTCTATCTCTCCCTCTATCTCTCTCTCTGTCTCCCTCTACTTGTATCTCTCCTTCTATCTCTCCCTCTATCTCTCTCTCTCTCCCTCTACGTGTATCTCTCCTTCTATCTCTCCCTCGATCTCTTTCTCTCTCACTCTACCTGTATCTCTCCTTCTATCTCTCCCTCTATCTCCCTCTCTCTCCCTCTACATGTATCTCTCCTTCTATCTCTCCCTCTATCTCTCTCTCTCTCCCTCTACGTGTATCTCTCCTTTTATCTCTCCCTATCTCTCTCTCTCTCCCTCTACCTGTATCTGTCCTTCTATCTCTCCCTCTATCTCTCTCTCTCTCTCACTCTACATGTATCTCTCCTTCTATCTCTCCCTCTATCTCTCTCCCTCTACATGTATCTGTCCTTCTATCTCTCCCTCTATCTCTCTCTCTCCCTCTACATGTTTCTCTCCTTCTATCTCTACCTCTATCTCTCTCTCCCTCTACGTGTATCTTTCCTTCTATCTCTCCCTCTATCTCTCTCTCTCGCCCTCTACATGTATCTCTCCTTCTATCTCTCCCTCGATACCCCCCTCTCTCTCTCCCTCTACATGTATCTCTCCTTCTATCTCTCCCTCTATCTCTCTCTCTCTCCCTCTACCTGTATCTCTCCTTCTATCTCTCCCTCTATCCCTCTCTCTCTCCCTCTACATGTATCTCTCCTTCTATCTCTCCCTCTATCTCTCTCTCTCTCCCTCTACGTGTATCTCTCCTTCTATCTCTCCCTCTATCTCTCACTCTCTCCCTCTACATGTATCTCTCCTTCTATCTCTCCCTCTATCTCTCTCTCTCTCCCTCTACCTGTATCTCTCCTTCTATCTCTCCCTCTCTCTCTCTCTCTCTCTCTCTCTACATGTATCTCTCCTTCTATCTCTCCCTATCTCTCTCTCTCTCCCTCTACCTGTATCTCTCCTTCTATCTCTCCCTCTATCCCTCTCTCTCTCCCTCTACATGTATCTCTCCTTCTATCTCTCCCTCTATCCCCCTCTCTCTCCCTCTACCTGTATCTCTCCTTCTATCTCTCCCTCTATCTCTCTCTCTCTCTCCCTCTACCTGTATCTCTCCTTCTATCGCTCCCTCTATCCCCCTCTCTCTCTCCCTCTACATGGATCTCTCCTTCTATCTCTCCCTCTATCTCTCTCTCTCTCCCTCTACGTGTATCTCTCCTTCTATCTCTCCCTCCATCTCTCTCTCTCTCCCTCTACATGTATCTCTCCTTCTATCTCTCCCTCTATCTCTCTCTCTCTCCCTCTACCTATATCTCTCCTTCTATCTCTCCCTCTATACCTCCCTCTCTCTCTCCCTCTACATGTATCTCTCCTTCTATCTCTCCCTCTATCCCCCTCTCTCTCTCCCTCTACATGTATCTCTCCTTCTATCTCTCCCACTATCTCTCTCTCTCTCCCTCTACATGTATCTCTCCTTCTATCTCTCCCTCTATCCCTCTCTCTCTCACTCTACATGTATCTCTCCTTCTATCTCTCCCTCTATCTCTCTCTCTCTCCCTCTACCTGTATCTCTCCTTCTATTTCTCCCTCTATCCCCCTCTCTCTCTCCCTCTACATGTATCTCTCTTTCTATCTCTCCCTCCATCTCTCTCTCTCTCCCTCTACATGTATCTCTCCTTCTATCTCTCCCTCTATCTCTCTCTCTCTCCCTCTACCTATATCTCTCCTTCTATCTCTCCCTCTATACCTCCCTCTCTCTCTCCCTCTACATGTATCTCTCCTTCTATCTCTCCCTCTATCCCCCTCTCTCTCTCCCTCTACATGTATCTCTCCTTCTATCTCTCCCTCTATCTCTCTCTCTCTCTCTCTATATGTATCTCTCCTTCTATCTCTCCCTCTATCTCTCTCTCTCTCCCTCTACCTGTATCTCTCCTTCTATCTCTCCCTCTATCCCTCTCTCTCTCACTCTACATGTATCTCTCCTTCTATCTCTCCCTCTATCTCTCTATCTCTCTCCCTCTACCTGTATGTCTCCTTCTATTTCTCCCTCTATCCCCCTCTCTCTCTCCCTCTACATGTATCTCTCCTTCTATCTCTCCATCTATCTCTCTCTCTCTCTACATGTATCTCTCCTTCTATCTCTCCCTCTATCTCTCTCTCTCTCCCTCTACATGTATCTCTCCTTCTATCTCTCCCTCTAACTCTCTCTCTCTCCCTCTGCCTGTATCTCTCCTTCTATCTCACCCTCTGTTTATCTCTCTCTCCCTCTACCTGTATCTCTCCTTCTATCTCACCCGCTATCTCTCTCTCTCTCCCTCTACATTTATCTCTCCTTCTATCTCTACCTCTATCACCCTCTCTCTCTCCCTCTACCTGTATCTCTCCTTCTATCTCTCCCTCTATACCCCTGTCTCTCTCACCCTCTACCTGTATCTGTCCTTCTATCACTCCCTCTATCCCCCTCTCTCTCTCCCTCTACATGTATCTCTCCTTCTATCTCTCCCTCTATCTCTCTCTCTCTCCCTCTACATGTATCTCTCCTTCTATCTCTCCCTCTATCCCCCTCTCTCTCTCCCTCTACATCTATTTCTCCTTCTATCTCTCCCTCCATCTCTCTCTCTCACTCGACATGTATCTTTCCTTCTATCTCTCCCTCTATCTCTCTCTCTCTCCCTCTCCCTGTATCTATCCTTCTATCTCTCCCTCTATCCCCCTCTCTCTCTCCCTCTACATGTATCTCTCCTTCTATCTCTCCCTCTATCTCTCTCTCTCTCTCTCTATATGTATCTCTCCTTCTATCTCTCCCTCTATCTCTCTCTCTCTCCCTCTACCTGTATCTCTCCTTCTATCTCTCCCTCTATCCCTCTCTCTCTCACTCTACATGTATCTCTCCTTCTATCTCTCCCTCTATCTCTCTATCTCTCTCCCTCTACCTGTATGTCTCCTTCTATTTCTCCCTCTATCCCCCTCTCTCTCTCCCTCTACATGTATCTCTCCTTCTATCTCTCCATCTATCTCTCTCTCTCTCTACATGTATCTCTCCTTCTATCTCTCCCTCTATCTCTCTCTCTCTCCCTCTACATGTATCTCTCCTTCTATCTCTCCCTCTATACCCCTCTCTCTCCCTCTACCTGTATCTCTCCTTCTATCTCACCCTCTGTCTATCTCTCTCTCCCTCTACCTGTATCTCTCCTTCTATCTCACCCGCTATCTCTCTCTCTCTCCCTCTACATGTATCTCTCCTTCTATCTCTACCTCTATCACCCTCTCTCTCTCCCTCTACCTAAATCTCTCCTTCTATCTCTCCCTCTATACCCCTGTCTCTCTCACCCTCTACCTGTATCTGTCCTTCTATCACTCCCTCTATCCCCCTCTCTCTCTCCCTCTACATGTATCTCTCCTTCTATCTCTCCCTCTATCTCTCTCTCTCTCCCTCTACATGCATCTCTCCTTCTATCTCTCCCTCTATCCCCCTCTCTCTCCCTCTACCTGTATCTCTCCTTCTATCTCTCCCTCTATCTCTCTCTCTCTCCCTCTACCTGTATCTCTCCTTCTGTCTCTCCCTCTATCCCCCTCTCTCTCTCTCCCTCTACATGTATCTCTCCTTCTGTCTCTCCCTATATCTCTCTCTCTCTCCCTCTACGTGTATCTCTCCTTCTATCGCACCCTCTATCTCTCTCTCTCTCTCCCTCTACATGTATCTCTCCTTCTATCTCTCCCTCTATCTCTCTCTCTCTCCCTCTACCTGTATCTCTTCTTCTATCTCTCCCTCTATACCGCCCTTTCTCTCTCCCTCTACATGTATCTCTCCTTCTATCTCTCCCTCTATCTCTCTCTCTGTCTCCCTCTACTTGTATCTCTCCTTCTATCTCTCCCTCTATCTCTCTCTCTCTCCCTCTACGTGTATCTCTCCTTCTATCTCTCCCTCGATCTCTTTCTCTCTCACTCTACCTGTATCTCTCCTTCTATCTCTCCCTCTATCTCCCTCTCTCTCCCTCTACATGTATCTCTCCTTCTATCTCTCCCTCTATCTCTCTCTCTCTCCCTCTACGTGTATCTCTCCTTTTATCTCTCCCTATCTCTCTCTCTCTCCCTCTACCTGTATCTGTCCTTCTATCTCTCTCTCTATCTCTCTCTCTCTCTCCCTCTACATGTAACTCTCCTTCTATCTCTCCCTCTATCTCTCTCCCTCTACATGTATCTGTCCTTCTATCTCTCCCTCTATCTCTCTCTCTCCCTCTACATGTTTCTCTCCTTCTATCTCTACCTCTATCTCTCTCTCCCTCTACGTGTATCTTTCCTTCTATCTCTCCCTCTATCTCTCTCTCTCGCCCTCTACATGTATCTCTCCTTCTATCTCTCCCTCGATACCCCCCTCTCTCTCTCCCTCTACATGTATCTCTCCTTCTATCTCTCCCTCTATCTCTCTCTCTCTCCCTCTACCTGTATCTCTCCTTCTATCTCTCCCTCTATCTCTCTCTCTCTCCCTCTACATGTATCTCTCCTTCTATCTCTCCCTCTATCTCTCTCTCTCTCCCTCTACGTGTATCTCTCCTTCTATCTCTCCCTCTATCTCTCTCTCTCTCCCTCTACATGTATCTCTCCTTCTATCTCTCCCTCTATCTCTCTCTCTCTCCCTCTACCTGTATCTCTCCTTCTATCTCTCCCTCTCTCTCTCTCTCTCTCTCTCTCTCTACATGTATCTCTCCTTCTATCTCTCCCTATCTCTCTCTCTCTCCCTCTACCTGTATCTCTCCTTCTATCTCTCCCTCTATCCCCCTCTCTCTCCCTCTACCTGTATCTCTCCTTCTATCTCTCCCTCTATCTCTCTCTCTCTCTCCCTCTACCTGTATCTCTCCTTCTATCGCTCCCTCTATCCCCCTCTCTCTCTCCCTCTACATGGATCTCTCCTTCTATCTCTCCCTCTATCTCTCTCTCTCTCCCTCTACGTGTATCTCTCCTTCTATCTCTCCCTCCATCTCTCTCTCTCTCCCTCTACCTGTATCTCTCCTTCTATCTCACCCTCTGTCTATCTCTCTCTCCCTCTACCTGTATCTCTCCTTCTATCTCACCCGCTATCTCTCTCTCTCTCCCTCTACATGTATCTCTCCTTCTATCTCTACCTCTATCACCCTCTCTCTCTCCCTCTACCTGTATCTCTCCTTCTATCTCTCCCTCTATACCCCTGTCTCTCTCACCGTCTACATGTATCTCTCCTTCTATCACTCCCTCTATCCCCCTCTCTCTCTCCCTCTACATGTATCTCTCCTTCTATCTCTCCCTCTATCTCTCTCTCTCTCCCTCTACATGTATCTCTCCTTCTATCTCTCCCTCTATCCCCCTCTCTCTCCCTCTACCTGTATCTCTCCTACTATCTCTCCCTCTATCTCTCTCTCTCTCCCTCTACCTGTATCTCTCCTTCTGTCTCTCCCTCTATCCCCCTCTCTCTCTCTCCCTCTACATGTATCTCTCCTTCTGTCTCTCCCTATATCTCTCTCTCTCTCCCTCTACGTGTATCTCTCCTTCTATCGCACCCTCTATCTCTCTCTCTCTCCCTCTACATGTATCTCTCCTTCTATCTCTCCCTCTATCTCTCTCTCTCTCCCTCTACCTGTATCTCTTCTTCTATCTCTCCCTCTATACCGCCCTTTCTCTCTCCCTCTACATGTATCTCTCCTTCTATCTCTCCCTCTATCTCTCTCTCTGTCTCCCTCTACTTGTATCTCTCCTTCTATCTCTCCCTCTATCTCTCTCTCTCTCCCTCTACGTGTATCTCTCCTTCTATCTCTCCCTCGATCTCTTTCTCTCTCACTCTACCTGTATCTCTCCTTCTATCTCTCCCTCTATCTCCCTCTCTCTCCCTCTACATGTATCTCTCCTTCTATCTCTCCCTCTATCTCTCTCTCTCTCCCTCTACGTGTATCTCTCCTTTTATCTCTCCCTATCTCTCTCTCTCTCCCTCTACCTGTATCTGTCCTTCTATCTCTCCCTCTATCTCTCTCTCTCTCTCCCTCTACATGTATCTCTCCTTCTATCTCTCCCTCTATCTCTCTCCCTCTACATGTATCTGTCCTTCTATCTCTCCCTCTATCTCTCTCTCTCCCTCTACATGTTTCTCTCCTTCTATCTCTACCTCTATCTCTCTCTCCCTCTACGTGTATCTTTCCTTCTATCTCTCCCTCTATCTCTCTCTCTCGCCCTCTACATGTATCTCTCCTTCTATCTCTCCCTCGATACCCCCCTCTCTCTCTCCCTCTACATGTATCTCTCCTTCTATCTCTCCCTCTATCTCTCTCTCTCTCCCTCTACCTGTATCTCTCCTTCTATCTCTCCCTCTATCCCTCTCTCTCTCCCTCTACATGTATCTCTCCTTCTATCTCTCCCTCTATCTCTCTCTCTCTCCCTCTACGTGTATCTCTCCTTCTATCTCTCCCTCTATCTCTCACTCTCTCCCTCTACATGTATCTCTCCTTCTATCTCTCCCTCTATCTCTCTCTCTCTCCCTCTACCTGTATCTCTCCTTCTATCTCTCCCTCTCTCTCTCTCTCTCTCTCTCTCTCTACATGTATCTCTCCTTCTATCTCTCCCTATCTCTCTCTCTCTCCCTCTACCTGTATCTCTCCTTCTATCTCTCCCTCTATCCCTCTCTCTCTCCCTCTACATGTATCTCTCCTTCTATCTCTCCCTCTATCCCCCTCTCTCTCCCTCTACCTGTATCTCTCCTTCTATCTCTCCCTCTATCTCTCTCTCTCTCTCCCTCTACCTGTATCTCTCCTTCTATCGCTCCCTCTATCCCCCTCTCTCTCTCCCTCTACATGGATCTCTCCTTCTATCTCTCCCTCTATCTCTCTCTCTCTCCCTCTACGTGTATCTCTCCTTCTATCTCTCCCTCCATCTCTCTCTCTCTCCCTCTACATGTATCTCTCCTTCTATCTCTCCCTCTATCTCTCTCTCTCTCCCTCTACCTATATCTCTCCTTCTATCTCTCCCTCTATACCTCCCTCTCTCTCTCCCTCTACATGTATCTCTCCTTCTATCTCTCCCTCTATCCCCCTCTCTCTCTCCCTCTACATGTATCTCTCCTTCTATCTCTCCCACTATCTCTCTCTCTCTCCCTCTACATGTATCTCTCCTTCTATCTCTCCCTCTATCCCTCTCTCTCTCACTCTACATGTATCTCTCCTTCTATCTCTCCCTCTATCTCTCTCTCTCTCCCTCTACCTGTATCTCTCCTTCTATTTCTCCCTCTATCCCCCTCTCTCTCTCCCTCTACATGTATCTCTCTTTCTATCTCTCCCTCCATCTCTCTCTCTCTCCCTCTACATGTATCTCTCCTTCTATCTCTCCCTCTATCTCTCTCTCTCTCCCTCTACCTATATCTCTCCTTCTATCTCTCCCTCTATACCTCCCTCTCTCTCTCCCTCTACATGTATCTCTCCTTCTATCTCTCCCTCTATCCCCCTCTCTCTCTCCCTCTACATGTATCTCTCCTTCTATCTCTCCCTCTATCTCTCTCTCTCTCTATATGTATCTCTCCTTCTATCTCTCCCTCTATCTCTCTCTCTCTCCCTCTACCTGTATCTCTCCTTCTATCTCTCCCTCTATCCCTCTCTCTCTCACTCTACATGTATCTCTCCTTCTATCTCTCCCTCTATCTCTCTATCTCTCTCCCTCTACCTGTATGTCTCCTTCTATTTCTCCCTCTATCCCCCTCTCTCTCTCCCTCTACATGTATCTCTCCTTCTATCTCTCCATCTATCTCTCTCTCTCTCTACATGTATCTCTCCTTCTATCTCTCCCTCTATCTCTCTCTCTCTCCCTCTACATGTATCTCTCCTTCTATCTCTCCCTCTAACTCTCTCTCTCTCCCTCTGCCTGTATCTCTCCTTCTATCTCACCCTCTGTTTATCTCTCTCTCCCTCTACCTGTATCTCTCCTTCTATCTCACCCGCTATCTCTCTCTCTCTCCCTCTACATTTATCTCTCCTTCTATCTCTACCTCTATCACCCTCTCTCTCTCCCTCTACCTGTATCTCTCCTTCTATCTCTCCCTCTATACCCCTGTCTCTCTCACCCTCTACCTGTATCTGTCCTTCTATCACTCCCTCTATCCCCCTCTCTCTCTCCCTCTACATGTATCTCTCCTTCTATCTCTCCCTCTATCTCTCTCTCTCTCCCTCTACATGTATCTCTCCTTCTATCTCTCCCTCTATCCCCCTCTCTCTCTCCCTCTACATCTATTTCTCCTTCTATCTCTCCCTCCATCTCTCTCTCTCACTCGACATGTATCTTTCCTTCTATCTCTCCCTCTATCTCTCTCTCTCTCCCTCTCCCTGTATCTATCCTTCTATCTCTCCCTCTATCCCCCTCTCTCTCTCCCTCTACATGTATCTCTCCTTCTATCTCTCCCTCTATCTCTCTCTCTCTCTCTCTATATGTATCTCTCCTTCTATCTCTCCCTCTATCTCTCTCTCTCTCCCTCTACCTGTATCTCTCCTTCTATCTCTCCCTCTATCCCTCTCTCTCTCACTCTACATGTATCTCTCCTTCTATCTCTCCCTCTATCTCTCTATCTCTCTCCCTCTACCTGTATGTCTCCTTCTATTTCTCCCTCTATCCCCCTCTCTCTCTCCCTCTACATGTATCTCTCCTTCTATCTCTCCATCTATCTCTCTCTCTCTCTACATGTATCTCTCCTTCTATCTCTCCCTCTATCTCTCTCTCTCTCCCTCTACATGTATCTCTCCTTCTATCTCTCCCTCTATACCCCTCTCTCTCCCTCTACCTGTATCTCTCCTTCTATCTCACCCTCTGTCTATCTCTCTCTCCCTCTACCTGTATCTCTCCTTCTATCTCACCCGCTATCTCTCTCTCTCTCCCTCTACATGTATCTCTCCTTCTATCTCTACCTCTATCACCCTCTCTCTCTCCCTCTACCTGTATCTCTCCTTCTATCTCTCCCTCTATACCCCTGTCTCTCTCACCCTCTACCTGTATCTGTCCTTCTATCACTCCCTCTATCCCCCTCTCTCTCTCCCTCTACATGTATCTCTCCTTCTATCTCTCCCTCTATCTCTCTCTCTCTCCCTCTACATGCATCTCTCCTTCTATCTCTCCCTCTATCCCCCTCTCTCTCCCTCTACCTGTATCTCTCCTTCTATCTCTCCCTCTATCTCTCTCTCTCTCCCTCTACCTGTATCTCTCCTTCTGTCTCTCCCTCTATCCCCCTCTCTCTCTCTCCCTCTACATGTATCTCTCCTTCTGTCTCTCCCTATATCTCTCTCTCTCTCCCTCTACGTGTATCTCTCCTTCTATCGCACCCTCTATCTCTCTCTCTCTCTCCCTCTACATGTATCTCTCCTTCTATCTCTCCCTCTATCTCTCTCTCTCTCCCTCTACCTGTATCTCTTCTTCTATCTCTCCCTCTATACCGCCCTTTCTCTCTCCCTCTACATGTATCTCTCCTTCTATCTCTCCCTCTATCTCTCTCTCTGTCTCCCTCTACTTGTATCTCTCCTTCTATCTCTCCCTCTATCTCTCTCTCTCTCCCTCTACGTGTATCTCTCCTTCTATCTCTCCCTCGATCTCTTTCTCTCTCACTCTACCTGTATCTCTCCTTCTATCTCTCCCTCTATCTCCCTCTCTCTCCCTCTACATGTATCTCTCCTTCTATCTCTCCCTCTATCTCTCTCTCTCTCCCTCTACGTGTATCTCTCCTTTTATCTCTCCCTATCTCTCTCTCTCTCCCTCTACCTGTATCTGTCCTTCTATCTCTCCCTCTATCTCTCTCTCTCTCTCCCTCTACATGTAACTCTCCTTCTATCTCTCCCTCTATCTCTCTCCCTCTACATGTATCTGTCCTTCTATCTCTCCCTCTATCTCTCTCTCTCCCTCTACATGTTTCTCTCCTTCTATCTCTACCTCTATCTCTCTCTCCCTCTACGTGTATCTTTCCTTCTATCTCTCCCTCTATCTCTCTCTCTCGCCCTCTACATGTATCTCTCCTTCTATCTCTCCCTCGATACCCCCCTCTCTCTCTCCCTCTACATGTATCTCTCCTTCTATCTCTCCCTCTATCTCTCTCTCTCTCCCTCTACCTGTATCTCTCCTTCTATCTCTCCCTCTATCTCTCTCTCTCTCCCTCTACATGTATCTCTCCTTCTATCTCTCCCTCTATCTCTCTCTCTCTCCCTCTACGTGTATCTCTCCTTCTATCTCTCCCTCTATCTCTCTCTCTCTCCCTCTACATGTATCTCTCCTTCTATCTCTCCCTCTATCTCTCTCTCTCTCCCTCTACCTGTATCTCTCCTTCTATCTCTCCCTCTCTCTCTCTCTCTCTCTCTCTCTCTACATGTATCTCTCCTTCTATCTCTCCCTATCTCTCTCTCTCTCCCTCTACCTGTATCTCTCCTTCTATCTCTCCCTCTATCCCCCTCTCTCTCCCTCTACCTGTATCTCTCCTTCTATCTCTCTCTCTATCTCTCTCTCTCTCTCCCTCTACCTGTATCTCTCCTTCTATCGCTCCCTCTATCCCCCTCTCTCTCTCCCTCTACATGGATCTCTCCTTCTATCTCTCCCTCTATCTCTCTCTCTCTCCCTCTACGTGTATCTCTCCTTCTATCTCTCCCTCCATCTCTCTCTCTCTCCCTCTACATGTATCTCTCCTTCTATCTCTCCCTCTATCTCTCTCTCTCTCCCTCTACCTATATCTCTCCTTCTATCTCTCCCTCTATACCTCCCTCTCTCTCTCCCTCTACATGTATCTCTCCTTCTATCTCTCCCTCTATCCCCCTCTCTCTCTCCCTCTACATGTATCTCTCCTTCTATCTCTCCCACTATCTCTCTCTCTCTCCCTCTACATGTATCTCTCCTTCTATCTCTCCCTCTATCCCTCTCTCTCTCACTCTACATGTATCTCTCCTTCTGTCTCTCCCTCTATCTCTCTCTCTCTCCCTCTACCTGTATCTCTCCTTCTATTTCTCCCTCTATCCCCCTCTCTCTCTCCCTCTACATGTATCTCTCTTTCTATCTCTCCCTCTATCTCTCTCTCTCCATGTATCTCTCCTTCTATCTCTCCCACTATCTCTCTCTCTCTCTCCCTCTACATGTATCTCTCCTTCTATCTCTCCCTATCTCTCTCTCTCTCCCTCTACCTGTATCTCTCCTTCTATCTCTCCCTCTATTCCCCTCTCTCTCTCCCTCTACCTGTATCTCTCCTTCTATCTCTCCCTCTATCTCTCTCTCTGTCTCCCTCTACTTGTATCTCTCCTTCTATCTCTCCCTCTATCTCTCTCTCTCTCTACATGTATCTCTCCTTCTATCACTCCCTCTATCTCTCTCCCTCTACATGTATCTCTCCTTCTATCACTCCCTCTATCTCTCTCTCTCCATGTATCTCTCATTCTATCTCTCCCACTATCTCTCTCTCTCTCCCTCTACATGTATCTCTCCTTCTATCTCTCCCTCTATCCCTCTCTCTCACTCTACATGTATCTCTCCTTCTATCTCTCCCTCTATCTCTCTCTCTCTCCCTCTACCTGTATCTCTCCTTCTATCTCTCCCTCTATCTCTATCTCTCTCACTGTACATGTATCTCTCCTTCTATCTTTCCCTCTATCCCCCTCTCTCTCTGCCTCTACGTGTATCTCTCCTTTTATCTCTCCCTCTATCTCTCTCTCTCTCCCTCTACCTGTATCTCTCCTTCTATCTCTCCATTTATCTCTGTCTCTCTCTCCCTCAACATGTATCTCTCCTTCTATCTCTCCCTCTATCTCTCTCTCTCTCTCTCCCTCTGCCTGTATCTCTCCTTCCATCTCTCCCTCTATGCCCCACTCTCTCTCCCTCTACCTGTATCTGTCCTTCTATCTCTCCCTCTATCTCTCTCTCTCTCCCTCTACATGTATCTCTCCTTCTATCTCTCCCTCTATCTCTCTCCCTCTACATGCATCTCTCCTTCTATCTCTCCCTCTATCTCTCTCTCTCTCCCTCTGCCTGTATCTCTCCTTCTATCTCTCCTTCTATCTCTCTCTCTCCCTCTACATGTATCTGTCCTTCTATCTCTCCCTCTATCTCTCTCTCTCCCTCCACATGTTTCTCTCCTTCTATCTCTCCCTCTATCTCTCCCTCTCTCCCTCTACGTGTATCTTTCCTTCTATCTCTCCCTCTATCTCTCTCTCCCTCTACATGTATCTCTCTTTCTATCTCTCCCTCTATCTCTCTCTCTCCATGTATCTCTCCTTCTATCTCTCCCACTATCTCTCTCTCTCTCTCCCTCTACATGTATCTCTCCTTCTATCTCTCCCTATCTCTCTCTCTCTCCCTCTACCTGTATCTCTCCTTCTATCTCTCCCTCTATTCCCCTCTCTCTCTCCGTCTACCTGTATCTCTCCTTCTATCTCTCCCTCTATCTCTCTCTCTGTCTCCCTCTACTTGTATCTCTCCTTCTATCTCTCCCTCTATCTCTCTCTCTCTCTACATGTATCTCTCCTTCTATCACTCCCTCTATCTCTCTCCCTCTACATGTATCTCTCCTTCTATCTCTCCCTCTATCTCTGTCTCTCCATGTATCTCTCCTTCTATCTCTCCCACTATCTCTCTCTCTCTCCCTCTACATGTATCTCTCCTTCTATCTCTCCCTCTATCCCTCTCTCTCACTCTACATGTATCTCTCCTTCTATCTCTCCCTCTATCTCTCTCTCTCTCTCCCTCTACCTGTATCTCTCCTTCTATTTCTCCCTCTATCCCCCTCTCTCTCTCCCTCGACATGTATCTCTCCTTCTATCTCTCCCTCTATCTCTCTCTCTCTCTTCATGTATCTCTCCTTCTATCACGCCCTCTATCTCTCTCCCTCTACATGTATCTCTCCTTCTATCTCTCCCTCTATCTCTCTCTCTCTCTCTCCCTCTGCCTGTATCTCTCCTTCCATCTCTCCCTCTATCCCCCTCTCTCTCTCCCCCATCTGTATCTGTTCTTCTATCTCTCCCTCTATCTCTCTCTCTCTCCCTCTACATGTATCTCTCCTTCTATCTCTCCCTCTATCTCTCTCCCTCAACATGTATCTCTCCTTCTATCTCTCCCTCTATCTCTCTCTCTCTCTCCCTCTGCCTGTATCTCTCCTTCTATCTCTCCCTCTAACTCTCTCTCTCCCTCTACATGTATCTGTCCTTCTATCTCTCCCTCTATCTCTCTCTCTCCCTCTACATGTTTCTCTCCTTCTATCTCTCCCTCTATCTCTCTCTCTC
Source organism: Chiloscyllium plagiosum (assembly GCF_037043375.1). Taxonomy (NCBI): domain Eukaryota; kingdom Metazoa; phylum Chordata; class Chondrichthyes; order Orectolobiformes; family Hemiscylliidae; genus Chiloscyllium; species Chiloscyllium plagiosum. Next base: position 32,472,494 of record NW_028270176.1, on the reverse strand, counting down.
TCCCTCTACGTGTATCTTTCCTTCTATCTCTCCCTCTATCTCTCTCTCTCCCTCTACATGTATCTCTCCTTCTATCTCTCCCTCTATCTCTCTCTCTCCCTCTACCTGTATCTCTCCTTCTATCTCTCCCTCTATACCCCACTCTCTCTCTCCCTCTACATGTATCTCTCCTTCTATCTCTCCCTCTATCCCCCTCTCTCTCTCCCTCTACATGTATCTCTCCTTCTATCTCTCCCTCTATCTCTCTCTCTCTCACTCGACATGTATCTCTCCTTCTATCTCTCCCTCTATGTCTCTCTCTTCTCCTCTACCTGTATCTCTCCTTCTATCTCTCCCTCTACCTCTCTCTCTCTCCCTCTACATGTATCTCTCCTATCTCTCCCTCTATCTCTCTCTCTCTCCCTCTACGTGTATCTCTCCTTCTATCTCTCCCTCTAACTCTCTCTCTCCCTCTACATGTATCTCTCCTTCTATCTCTCCCTCTATCTCTCTCTCTCTCCCTCTACATGTATCTCTCCTTCTATCTCTCCCTCTATCCCCCTCTCGCTCTCCCTCTACATGGATCTCTCCTTCTTTCTCACCCTCTATCTCTCTCTCTCTCCCTCTACGTGTATCTCTCCTTCTATCTCTCCCTCTATCTCTCTCTCTCTCCCTCTACATGTATCTCTCCTTCTATCTCTCCCTCTATCTCTCTCTCTCCCTCTACCTGTATCTCTCCTTCTATCTCTCCCTCTCTACCTTCCTCTCTCTCTCCCTCTACATGTATCTCTCCTTCTATCTCTCCCTCTATCCCCCTCTCTCTCTCCCTCTACATGTATTTCTCCTTCTATCTCTCCCTCTATCTCTCTCTCTCTCCCTCTACCTGTATCTCTCCTTCTATCTCTCCCTCTATCTCTCTCTCTCTCACTGTACATGTATCTCTCCTTCTATCTTTCCCTCTATCCCCCTCTCTCTCTGCCTCTACGTGTATCTCTCCTTTTATCTCTCCCTCTATCTCTCTCTCTCTCCCTCTACCTGTATCTCTCCTTCTATCTCTCCATTTATCTCTCTCTCTCTCTCCCTCAACATGTATCTCTCCTTCTATCTCTCCCTCTATCTCTCTCTCTCTCCCTCTGCCTGTATCTCTCCTTCCATCTCTCACTCTATCCCCCTCTCTCTCTCCCTCTACCTGTATCTGTCCTTCTATCTCTCCCTCTATCTCTCTCTCTCTCTCCCTCTACATGTATCTCTCCTTCTATCTCTCCCTCTATCTCTCTCCCTCTACATGTATCTCTCCTTCTATCTCTCCCTCTATCTCTCTCTCTCTCCCTCTGCCTGTATCTCTCCTTCTATCTCTCCCTCTAACTCTCTCTCTCTCCCTCTGCCTGTATCTCTCCTTCTATCTCTCCCTCTATCCCCCTCTCTCTCTCCCTCTACATGTATCTCTCCTTCTATCTCTCCCTCTATCTCTCTCTCTCTCCCTCTACCTGTATCTCTCCTTCTATCTCTCCAGCTATCTCTCTCTCTCTCCCTCTACATGTATCTCTCCTTCCAACTCTACCTCTATCCCTCTCTCTCTCTCCCTCTACATGTATCTCTCCTTCTATCTCTCCCTCTATCTCTCTCTCTCTCTCCCTCTACATGTATCTCTCCTTCTATCTCTCCCTATCTCTCTCTCTCTCCCTCTACCTGTATCTCTCCTTCTATCTCTCCCTCTATCCCTCTCTCTCCCTCTACATGTATCTCTCCTTCTATCTCTCCCTCTATCCCCCTCTCTCTCTCCCTCTACATGGATCTCTCCTTCTTTCTCACCCTCTATCTCTCTCTCTCTCCCTCTACGTGTATCTCTCCTTCTATCTCTCCCTCTATCTCTCTCTCTCTCCCTCTACATGTATCTCTCCTTCTATCTCTCCCTCTATCTCTCTCTCTCCCTCTACCTGTATCTCTCCTTCTATCTCTCCCTCTCTACCTTCCTCTCTCTCTCCCTCTACATGTATCTCTCCTTCTATCTCTCCCTCTATCCCCCTCTCTCTCTCCCTCTACATGTATTTCTCCTTCTATCTCTCCCTCTATCTCTCTCTCTCTCCCTCTACCTGTATCTCTCCTTCTATCTCTCCCTCTATCTCTCTCTCTCTCACTGTACATGTATCTCTCCTTCTATCTTTCCCTCTATCCCCCTCTCTCTCTGCCTCTACGTGTATCTCTCCTTTTATCTCTCCCTCTATCTCTCTCTCTCTCCCTCTACCTGTATCTCTCCTTCTATCTCTCCATTTATCTCTCTCTCTCTCTCCCTCAACATGTATCTCTCCTTCTATCTCTCCCTCTATCTCTCTCTCTCTCCCTCTGCCTGTATCTCTCCTTCCATCTCTCCCTCTATCCCCCTCTCTCTCTCCCTCTACCTGTATCTGTCCTTCTATCTCTCCCTCTATCTCTCTCTCTCTCTCCCTCTACATGTATCTCTCCTTCTATCTCTCCCTCTATCTCTCTCCCTCTACATGTATCTCTCCTTCTATCTCTCCCTCTATGTCTCTCTCTCTCCCTCTACCTGTATCTCTCCTTCTATCTCTCCCTCTACCTCTCTCTCTCTCCCTCTACATGTATCTCTCCTTCTATCTCTCCCTCTATCTCTCTCTCTCTCCCTCTACGTGTATCTCTCCTTCTATCTCTCCCTCTATCTCTCTCTCTCCCTCTACATGTATCTCTCCTTCTATCTCTCCCTCTATCTCTCTCTCTCTCCCTCTACCTGTATCTCTCCTTCTATCTCTCCCTCTATCTCTCTCTCTCTCTCCCTCTACATGTATCTCTCCTTCTATCTCTCTCTATCTCTCCCTCTCTCCCTCTACCTGTATCTCTCCTTCTATCTCTCCCTCTATCCCTCTCTCTCCCTCTACATGTATCTCTCCTTCTATCTCTCCCTCTATCCCCCTCTCGCTCTCCCTCTACATGGATCCATCCTTCTTTCTCACCCTCTATCTCTCTCTCTCTCCCTCTACGTGTATCTCTCCTTCTATCTCTCCCTCTATCTCTCTCTCTCTCCCTCTACATGTATCTCTCCTTCTATCTCTCCCTCTATCTCTCTCTCTCCCTCTACCTGTATCTCTCCTTCTATCTCTCCCTCTCTACCTTCCTCTCTCTCTCCCTCTACATGTATCTCTCCTTCTATCTCTCCCTCTATCCCCCTCTCTCTCTCCCTCTACATGTATTTCTCCTTCTATCTCTCCCTCTATCTCTCTCTCTCTCCCTCTACCTGTATCTCTCCTTCTATCTCTCCCTCTATCTCTCTCTCTCTCACTGTACATGTATCTCTCCTTCTATCTTTCCCTCTATCCCCCTCTCTCTCTGCCTCTACGTGTATCTCTCCTTTTATCTCTCCCTCTATCTCTCTCTCTCTCCCTCTACCTGTATCTCTCCTTCTATCTCTCCATTTATCTCTCTCTCTCTCTCCCTCAACATGTATCTCTCCTTCTATCTCTCCCTCTATCTCTCTCTCTCTCCCTCTGCCTGTATCTCTCCTTCCATCTCTCACTCTATCCCCCTCTCTCTCTCCCTCTACCTGTATCTGTCCTTCTATCTCTCCCTCTATCTCTCTCTCTCTCTCCCTCTACATGTATCTCTCCTTCTATCTCTCCCTCTATCTCTCTCCCTCTACATGTATCTCTCCTTCTATCTCTCCCTCTATCTCTCTCTCTCTCCCTCTGCCTGTATCTCTCCTTCTATCTCTCCCTCTAACTCTCTCTCTCTCCCTCTGCCTGTATCTCTCCTTCTATCTCTCCCTCTATCCCCCTCTCTCTCTCCCTCTACATGTATCTCTCCTTCTATCTCTCCCTCTATCTCTCTCTCTCTCCCTCTACCTGTATCTCTCCTTCTATCTCTCCAGCTATCTCTCTCTCTCTCCCTCTACATGTATCTCTCCTTCCATCTCTACCTCTATCCCTCTCTCTCTCTCCCTCTACATGTATCTCTCCTTCTATCTCTCCCTCTATCTCTCTCTCTCTCTCCCTCTACATGTATCTCTCCTTCTATCTCTCCCTATCTCTCTCTCTCCCTCTACCTGTATCTCTCCTTCTATCTCTCCCTCTATCCCTCTCTCTCCCTCTACATGTATCTCTCCTTCTATCTCTCCCTCTATCCCCCTCTCTCTCTCCCTCTACATGGATCTCTCCTTCTTTCTCACCCTCTATCTCTCTCTCTCTCCCTCTACGTGTATCTCTCCTTCTATCTCTCCCTCTATCTCTCTCTCCCTCTACATGTATCTCTCCTTCTATCTCTCCCTCTATCTCTCTCTCTCCCTCTACCTGTATCTCTCCTTCTATCTCTCCCTCTCTACCTTCCTCTCTCTCTCCCTCTACATGTATCTCTCCTTCTATCTCTCCCTCTATCCCCCTCTCTCTCTCCCTCGACATGTATTTCTCCTTCTATCTCTCCCTCTATCTCTCTCTCTCTCCCTCTACCTGTATCTCTCCTTCTATCTCTCCCTCTATCTCTCTCTCTCTCACTGTACATGTATCTCTCCTTCTATCTTTCCCTCTATCCCCCTCTCTCTCTGCCTCTACGTGTATCTCTCCTTTTATCTCTCCCTCTATCTCTCTCTCTCTCCCTCTACCTGTATCTCTCCTTCTATCTCTCCATTTATCTCTCTCTCTCTCTCCCTCAACATGTATCTCTCCTTCTATCTCTCCCTCTATCTCTCTCTCTCTCCCTCTGCCTGTATCTCTCCTTCCATCTCTCCCTCTATCCCTCTATCTCTCTCCCTCTACATGTATCTCTCCTTCTATCTCTCCCTCTATCTCTCTCTCTCTCCCTCTGCCTGTATCTCTCCTTCTATCTCTCCCTCTAACTCTCTCTCTCTCCCTCTGCCTGTATCTCTCCTTCTATCTCTCCCTCTATCCCCCTCTCTCTCTCCCTCTACATGTATCTCTCCTTCTATCTCTCCCTCTATCTCTCTCTCTCTCCCTCTACCTGTGTCTCTCCTTCTATCTCTCCAGCTATCTCTCTCTCTCTCCCTCTACATGTATATCTCCTTCCATCTCTACCTCTCTCCCTCTCTCTCTCTCCCTCTTCATGTATCTCTCCTTCTATCTCTCCCTCTATACCTCCCTCTCTCTCTCCCTCTACATGTATCTCTCCTTCTATCTCTCCCTCTATCTCTCTCTCTCTCCCTCTCCCTGTATCTGTCCTTCTATCTCTCCCTCTATCCCCCTCTCTCTCTCTCCCTCTACATGTATCTCTCCTTCTATCTCTCCCTCTATCCCCCTCTCTCCCTCTACATGTTTCTCTCCTTCTATCTCTCCCTCTATCTCTCTCTCTCTCCCTCTACGTGTATCTCTCCTTCTATCTCTCCCTCTATCTCTCTCTCTCTCCCTCTACATGTTTCTATCCTTCTATCTCTCCATCTATCTCTCTCTCTCTCCCTCTACCTGTATCTCTCCTTCTATCTCTCCCTCTATACCCCCCTCTCTCTCTCCCTCTACATGTATCTCTCCTTCTATCTCTCCCTCTATCCCCCTCTCTCTCACCCTCTACATGTATCTCTCCTTCTATCTCTCCCTCTATCTCTCTCTCTCACTCGACATGTATCTCTCCTTCTATCTCTCCCTCTATCTCTCTCTCTCTCCCTCTACCTGTATCTCTCCTTCTATCTCTCACTCTATCTCTCTCTCTCTCCCTCTACATGTATCTCTCCTTCTATCTCTCCCTCTATCTCTCTCTCTCTCTTCCTCTACATGTATCTCTACTTCTATCTCTCCCTCTATCCCCCTCTCTCTCCCTCTACCTGTATCTCTCCTTCTATCTCTCCCTCTATCTCTCTCTCTCTCCCTCTACCTGTATCTCTCCTTCTATCTCTCCCTCAATCCCCCTCTCTCTCTCCCTCTACATGGATCTCTCCTTCTATCTCTCCCTCAATCTCTCTCCCTCTCTCCCTCTACGTGTATCTCTCCTTCTATCTCTCCCTCTATCTCTCTCTCTCTCCCTCTACATGTATCTCTCCTTCTATCTCTCCCTCTATCTCTCTCTCTCTCCCTCTACCTGTATCTCTCCTTCTATCTCTCCCTCTATACCTCCCTCTCTCTCTCCCTCTACATGTATCTCTCCTTCTATCTCTCCCTCTATTCCCCCTCTCTCTCCCTCTACATGTATTTCTCCTTCTAACTCTCCCTCTATCTCTCTCTCTCTCCCTCTACCTGTATCTCTCCTTCTATCTCTCCCTCTATCTCTCTCTCTCTCACTCTACATGTATCTCTCCTTCTATCTCTCCCTCTATCTCTCTCTCTCTCTCTCCCTCTACATGTATCTCTCCTTCTATCTCTCCCTCTATCTCTCTCTCTCTCCCTCTACCTGTATCTCTCCTTCTATCTCTCCCTCTATCTCTCTCTCTCCCTCTACATGTTTCTCTCCTTCTATCTCTCCCTCTATCTCTCTCTCTCTCCCTCTACGTGTATCTCTCCTTCTATCTCTCCTTCTATCTCTCTCTCCCTCTACATGTTTCTCTCCTTCTATCTCTCCCTCTATCTCTCTCTCTCCCTCTACATGTATCTCTCCTTCTATCTCTCCATCTATCCCCCTCTCTCTCCCTCTACCTGTATCTCTCCTTCTATCTCTCCCACTATCCCCCTCTCTCTCTCCCTCTACATGTATCTCTCCTTCTATCTCTCCCTCTATCTCTCTCTCTCACTCGACATGTATCTCTCCTTCTATCTCTCCCTCTATCTCTCTCTCTCTCCCTCTACCTGTATCTCTCCTTCTATCTCTCACTCTATCTCTCTCTCTCTCTCCCTCTACATGTATCTCTCCTTCTATCTCTCCCTCTATCTCTCTCTCTCTCCCTCTACGTGTATCTCTCCTTCTATCTCTCCCTCTATCTCTCTCTCTCTCCCTCTACATGTATCTCTCCTTCTATCTCTCCCTCTATCTCTCTCTCTCTCCCTCTACCTGTATCTCTCCTTCTATCTCTCCCTCTATCTCTCTCTCTCTCTCCCTCTACATGTATCTCTCCTTCTATCTCTCCCTATCTCTCTCTCTCTTCCTCTACATGTATCTCTACTTCTATCTCTCCCTCTATCCCCCTCTCTCTCCCTCTACCTGTATCTCTCCTTCTATCTCTCCCTCTATCTCTCTCTCTCCCTCTACATGTATCTCTCCTTCTATCTCTCCATCTATCCCCCTCTCTCTCCCTCTACCTGTATCTCTCCTTCTATCTCTCCCTCTATCACTCTCTCTCTCCCTCTACCTGTATCTCTCCTTCTATCTCTCCCTCTATCCCCCTCTCTCTCTCTCCCTCTACATGTATCTCTCCTTCTATCTCTCCCTCTATCTCTCTCTCTCTCCCTCTACGTGTATCTCTCCTTCTATCTCTCCCTCTATCTCTCTCTCTCTCCCTCTACATGTATCTCTCCTTCTATCTCTCCCTCTATCTCTCTCTCTCTCCCTCTACCTGTATCTCTCCTTCTATCTCTCCCTCTATACCTCCCTCTCTCTCTCCCTCTACATGTATCTCTCCTTCTATCTCTCCCTCTATCCCACTCTCTCTCTCCCTCTACATGTATTTCTCCTTCTATCTCTCCCTCTATCTCACTCTCTCTCACTCTACATGTATCTCTCCTTCTATCTCTCCCTCTATCTCTCTCTCTCTCTCTCCCTCTACATGTATCTCTCCTTCTATCTCTCCCTCTATCTCTCTCTCTCCCTCTACATGTATCTCTCCTTCTATCTCTCCCTCTATACCCCCATCTCTCTCTCCCTCTACATGTATCTCTCCTTCTATCTCTCCCTCTATCTCTCTCTCTCTCTCTCCCTCTACCTGTATCTGTCCTTCTATCTCTCCCTCTATCCCCCTCTCTCTCCCTCTCCATGTATCTCTCCTTCTATCTCTCCCTCTATCTCTCTCTCTCCCTCTACATGTATCTCTCCTTCTATCTCTCCCTCTCTCTCTCTCTCCCTCTACCTGTATCTCTCCTTCTATCTCTCCCTCTATCTCTCTCTCTCCATGCATCTCTCCTTCTATCTCTCCCTCTATCTCTCTCTCTCCCTCTACATGTATCTCTCCGTCTATCTCTCCCTATCTCTCTCTCTCTCTCCCTCTACCTGTATCTCTCCTTCTATCTCTCCCTTTCTCCCCCTCTCTCTCTCCCTCTACCTGTATCTCTCCTTCTATCTCTCACTCTATCTCTCTCTCTCTCCCTCTACTTGTATCTCTCCTTCTATCTCTCCCTCTATCCCCCTCTCTCTCTCCCTCTACCTGTATTTGTCCTTCTATCTCTCCCTCTATCCCCCTCTCTCTCTCCCTCTACATGTATCTCTCCTTCTATCTCTCCCTCTATTCCCCCCTCTCTCTCCCTCTACATGTATTTCTCCTTCTAACTCTCCCTCTATCTCTCTCTTTCTCCCTCTACCTGTATCTCTCCTTCTATCTCTCCCTCTATCTCTCTCTCTCTCACTCTACATGTATCTCTCCTTCTATCTCTCCCTCTATCTCTCTCTCTCTCTCCCTCTACATGTATCTCTCCTTCTATCTCTCCCTCTATCTCTCTCTCTCTCCCTCTACCTGTATCTCTCCTTCTATCTCTCCCTCTATCTCTCTCTCTCCCTCTACATGTTTCTCTCCTTCTATCTCTCCCTCTATCTCTCTCTCTCTCCCTCTACGTGTATCTCTCCTTCTATCTCTCCCTCTATCTCTCTCTCCCTCTACATGTTTCTCTCCTTCTATCTCTCCCTCTATCTCTCTCTCTCTCTCCCTCTACCTGTATCTCTCCTTCTATCTCTCCCTCTATACCCCCCTCTCTCTCTCCCTCTACATGTATCTCTCCTTCTATCTCTCCCACTATCCCCCTCTCTCTCTCCCTCTACATGTATCTCTCCTTCTATCTCTCCCTCTATCTCTCTCTCTCACTCGACATGTATCTCTCCTTCTATCTCTCCCTCTATCTCTCTCTCTCTCCCTCTACCTGTATCTCTCCTTCTATCTCTCACTCTATCTCTCTCTCTGTCTCCCTCTACATGTATCTCTCCTTCTATCTCTCCCTCTATCTCTCTCTCTCTCCCTCTACGTGTATCTCTCCTTCTATCTCTCCCTCTATCTCTCTCTCTCCCTCTACATGTATCTCTCCTTCTATCTCTCCATCTATCCCCCTCTCTCTCCCTCTACCTGTATCTCTCCTTCTATCTCTCCCTCTATCTCTCTCTCTCCCTCTACCTGTATCTCTCCTTCTATCTCTCCCTCTATCCCCCTCTCTCTCTCTCCCTCTACATGTATCTCTCCTTCTATCTCTCCCTCTATCTCTCTCTCTCTCCCTCTACGTGTATCTCTCCTTCTATCTCTCCCTCTATCTCTCTCTCTCTCCCTCTACATGTATCTCTCCTTCTATCTCTCCCTCTATCTCTCTCTCTCCCTCTACCTGTATCTCTCCTTCTATCTCTCCCTCTATACCTCCCTCTCTCTCTCCCTCTACATGTATCTCTCCTTCTATCTCTCCCTCTATCCCCCTCTCTCTCTCCCTCTACATGTATTTCTCCTTCTATCTCTCCCTCTATCTCTCTCTCTCCCTCTACCTGTATCTCTCCTTCTATCTCTCCCTCTATCTCTCTCTCTCTCACTCTACATGTATCTCTCCTTCTATCTCTCCCTCTATCTCTCTCTCTCTCTCTCCCTCTACATGTATCTCTCCTTCTATCTCTCCCTCTATCTCTCTCTCTCCCTCTACATGTATCTCTCCTTCTATCTCTCCCTCTATACCCCCATCTCTCTCTCCCTCTACATGTATCTCTCCTTCTATCTCTCCCTCTATCTCTCTCTCTCTCCCTCTACCTGTATCTGTCCTTCTATCTCTCCCTCTATCCCCCTCTCTCTCCCTCTACATGTATCTCTCCTTCTATCTCTCCCTCTATCTCTCTCTCTCCCTCTACATGTATCTCTCCTTCTATCTCTCCCTCTCTCTCTCTCTCCCTCTACCTGTATCTCTCCTTCTATCTCTCCCTCTATCTCTCTCTCTCCATGCATCTCTCCTTCTATCTCTCCCTCTATCTCTCTCTCTCTCCCTCTACATGTATCTCTCCGTCTATCTCTCCCTATCTCTCTCTCTCTCTCCCTCTACCTGTATCTCTCCTTCTATCTCTCCCTTTCTCCCCCTCTCTCTCTCCCTCTACCTGTATCTCTCCTTCTATCTCTCACTCTATCTCTCTCTCTCTCCCTCTACTTGTATCTCTCCTTCTATCTCTCCCTCTATCCCCCTCTCTCTCTCCCTCTACCTGTATCTCTCCTTCTATCTCTCCCTCTATCTCTCTCTCTCCCTCTACGTGTATCTCTCCTTCTATCTCTCCCTCTATCTCTCTCTCTCTCCCTCTACATGTATCTCTCCTTCTATCTCTCCCTCCATCTCCTTCTCTCTCCCTCTACCTGTATCTCTCCTTCTATCTTTCCCTCTATCCCCCTCTCTCTCTGCCTCTACGTCTATCTCTCCTTTTATCTCTCCCTCTATCTCTCTCTCTCTCCCTCTACCTGTATCTCTCCTTCTATCTCTCCCTCTTTCCCCCTCTCTCTCTCCCTCTACCGGTATCTCTCCTTCTATCTCTCCATTTATCTCTCTCTCTCTCTCCCTCAACATGTATCTCTCCTTCTATCTCTCCCTCTATTTCTCTCTCTCACTCTCCCTCTGCCTGTATCTCTCCTTCTATCTCTCCCTCTATCCCCCTCTCTCTCTCCCTCTACCTGTATCTGTCCTTCTATCTCTCCCTCGATCTCTCTCTCTCTCCCTCTACATGTATCTCTCCTTGTATCTCTCCCTCTATCTCTCTCCCTCTCCCTCTACATGTATCTCTCCTTTTATCTCTCCCTCTATCTCTCTCTCTCTCCCTCTGCCTGTATCTCTCCTTCTATCTCTCCCTCTATCTCTCTCTCTCTCTCCCTCTGCCTGTATCTCTCCTTCTATCTCTCCCTCTATACCCCCCTCTCTCTCTCCCTCTACATGTATCTCTCCTTCTATCTCTCCCTCTATCTCTCTCTCTCCCTCTACCTGTATCTCTCCTTCTATCTCTCCCGCTATCTCTCTCTCTCCCTCTACATGTATCTCTCCTTCTATCTCTACCTCTATCCCCCTCTCTCTCTCCCTCTACCTGTATCTCTCCTTCTATCTCTCCCTCTATACCCCCCTCTCTCTCTCCCTCTACATGTATCTCTCCTTCTATCTCTCCCTCTATCTCTCTCTCTCTCCCTCTACCTGTATTTGTCCTTCTATCTCTCCCTCTATCCCCCTCTCTCTCTCCCTCTACATGTATCTCTCCTTCTATCTCTCCCTCTATCTCTCTCTCTCCCTCTACATGTATCTCTCCTTCTATCTCTCCCTCTCTCTCTCTCTCTCTCCCTCTACCTGTATCTCTTCTTCTATCTCTCCCTCTATCTCTCTCTCTCCATGTATCTCTCCTTCTATCTCTCCCTCTATCTCTCTCTTTCTCTCCCTCTACATGTACCTCACCTTCTATCTCTCCCTATCTCTCTCTCTCCCTCTACCTGTATCTCTCCTTCTATCTCTCCCTCTATCCCCCTCTCTCTCTCCCTCTACTTGTATCTCTCCTTCTATCTCTCCCTCTATCCTCCCCTCTCTCTCCCTCTACCTGTATCTCTCCTTCTATCTCTCCCTCTATCTCTCTCTCTCCCTCTACGTGTATCTCTCCTTCTATCTCTCCCTCTATCTCTCTCTCTCTCACTCTACCTGTATCTCTCCTTCTATCTCTCCCTCTATCTCTCTCTCTCTCTCCCTCTACATGTATCTCTCCTTCTATCTCTCCCTCTATCTACTTCTCTCTCCCTCTACCTGTATCTCTCCTTCTATCTCTCCCTCTATCTCTCTCTCTCTCCCTCTACCTGTATCTCTCCTTCTATCTTTCCCTCTCTCCCCCTCTCTCTCTGCCTCTATGTGTATCTCTCCTTTTATCTCTCCCTCTATCTCTCTCTCTCTCCCTCTTCCTGTATCTCTCCTTCTGTCTCTCCATTTATCTCTCTCTCTCCCTCAACATGTATCTCTCCTTCTATCTCTCCCTCTATCTCTCTCTCTCTCTCCCTCTGCCTCTATCTCTCCTTTTATCTCCTCTCTATCCCCCTCTCTCTCTCCCTCTACCTGTATCTGTCCTTCTATCTCTCCCTCTATCTCTCTCTCTCTCTCTCCCTCTACATGTATCTCTCCTTCTATCTCTCCCTCTATCTCTCTCTCTCTCCCTCTACATGTATCTCTCCTTCTATCTCTCTCTCTATCTCTCTCTCTCCCTCTACCTGTATCTCTCCTTCTATCTCTCCCTCTATCCCCCTCTCTCTCTCCCTCTACCTGTATCTCTCCTTCTATCTCTCCTATCTCTATCCCCCCCTCTCTCTCTCCCTCTGCCTGTATCTCTCCTTCTATCTCTCCCTCTATCTCTCTCTCTCCCTCTGTCTGTATTTCTCCTTCTATCTCTCCCTCTATCCCCCTCTCTCTCTCCCTGTCCATGTATCTCTCCTTCTATCTCTCCCTCTATCTCTGTCTCTCTCCCTCTACAAGTATCTCTCCTCTATTTCTCCCTCTATCCCCCTCTCTCTGTCTACATGTATCTCTCCTTCTATCTCTACCTCTATCTCTGTCTCTCTCCCTCTACCTGTATCTCTCCATCTCTCCCTCTATATCCCCCCCCTCTCTCTCTCTCTACCTGTATCTCTCCTTCTATCTCTCCTATCTCTACCCCCCTCTCTCTCTCCCTCTACCTGTATCTCTCCTTCTATCTCTCCTATCTCTCTACCTGTATCTCTCCTTCTATCTCTCCTATCTCTATCCCCCTCTCTCTCTCTCTACCTGTATCTCTTCTTCTATCTCTCCCTCTATCCCCTTCTCTCTCTCCCTCTACCTGTATCTCTCCTTCTATCTCTCCTGTCTCTATCCCCCCCTCTCTCTCTCTCTACCTGTATCTCTCCTTCTATCTCTCCTATCTCTATCCCCCTCTCCTATGCGGGGATCATTTGTATTAGCGATTGGAATTTATATTGAATTTCCATGAATTCAGTGAAAATGCATCTGATTCCCAATTTAATTCCCAATTGAATTCCTAGCAGGCAGGCAGGACTGTGTGAGTGAAGAGAGGGTCGCATAATGATAGAGTCAGCAGCTTAATAATTCCGTAAACTCAGGATCCAGGTTCAGATGGAAAGATAGAGGTGGAAATAAGGATAGAGATAGAGATAAAGGGAGAAATAGAGATAGGGGGAGAGATAGAAGGAGAAGTAGAAGGAGTGATAGCAATAGAGGAAGAGTCGGAAGGAAAGTTAGAGAAAGAGTGAGATAGTGAAAGAGATAGATGTGGAGGCAGAGATAGTGTTAGAAGAAGAGATAGAGATAGAGGGAGAACTAGAGTTAGATGTCACCATGATGGGTGGTGACATCTGGTTGAAAGTTAAAAATTAGCCAGAAGGTAACCATCGCTGAAGAAAAATCTCCCATCTGGTTCACTAACGTCTCTCAGGGAAGGAAATCTCGCTTATATGCCTCTCAGAACCCACAGTTATGTAGTTCTCTCTGAAATGGCCTGCCTGACCTCAGTGGTGGGCAAGTTGTTGGAGGGAATCCTGAGGGACAGGATGTACATGTATTCGGAAAGGCAAGAACTGATTAGGGATAGTCAACATGGCTTTGTGCGTGGGAAATCATGTCTCACAAACTTGATTGAGTTTTTTGAAGAAGTAACAAAGAGGATTGATGAGGGCAGAGTAGTAGATGTGATGTACATGGACTTCAGTAAGGCGTTCAACAAGGTTCCCCATGGGAGACTGATTAGCAAGGTTAGATCTCATGGAATACAGGGAGAACTAGTCATTTGGAGACAGAACTGGCTCAAAGGTAGAAGACAGAGGGTGGTTGTGGAAGGTTGTTTTTCAGACTGGAGGCCTGTGACCAGTGGAGTGTCACAAGGATTGGTGCTGGGTCGTAACCTTTTTGTCATTTACATAAATGATTTGGATGCGAGCATAAGAGGTACAGTTAGTAAGTTTGCAGATGACACCAAAATTGGAGGTGTAGTGGACAGCGAAGAGGGTTACCTCAGATTACAACAGGATCTGGACCAGATGGGCCAATGGGCTGAGAAGTGGCAGATGGAGTTTAATTCAGATAAATGCGAGGTGCTGCATTTTGGGAAAGCAAATCTTAGCAGGACTTATACACTTAATGGTAAGGTCCGAGGGAGTGTTACTGAACAAAGAGACCTTGGAGTGCAGGTTCATAGCTCCTTGAAAGTGGAGTCGCAGGTAGATAGGATAGTGAAGAAGGTGTTTGGTATGCTTTCCTTTATTGGTCAGAGTATTGAGTACAGCAGTTGGGAGATCATGTTGCGTCTGTACAGGACATTGGTTAGGTCACTGTTGGAATATTGTGTGCAATTCTGGTCTCCTTCCCATCGGAAAGATGTTGTGAAACTTGAAAGGGTTCAGAAAAGATATACAAGGATGTTTAAGGGTTGGAGAGAGCTATAGGGAGAGGCTGAACAGGCTGGGGCTGTTTTCCCTGGAGCGTCGGAGGCTGAGGGGTGACCTTATAGAGGTTTACAAAATTATGAGGGGCAGGGATAGGATAAATAGACAAAGTCTTTTCCCTGGGGTGGGGGAGTCCAGAACTAGAGGGCATAGGTTTAGAGTGAGAGGGGAAAGATATAAAAGAGACCTAAGGGGCAACTTTTTCATGCAGAGGGTGGTACGTGTATGGAATGAGCTGCCAGAGGATGTGGTGGAGGCTGGTACAATTGCAACATTTAAGAGGCATCTGGATGGGTATATGAATAGGAAGGGGTTAGAGGGATATGGGCTGGGTGCTGGCAGGTGGGACTAGATTGGGTTGGGATATCTGGTCAGCATGGACAGGTTGGGCCGAAGGGTCTGTTTCTGTGCTGTACATCTCTATGACTCGATGACTCTCTAAAAGAGAAACCTATTTTCTTGATGATCTTATAATGGGAGCAGAAGGATCAGGAGGATGTAACAGACTCGTTTGGTCTTTTCTGAATCCTTTGGCTGTTCTCTAAAGGATGTTTCTTCCCTAAAGGATGCCCTGCACATGCAAAATGATGATTCTGCTATTGGGTATCTGTGCAGAAACAGCTACAGATTATGTCCCTTTCGAAGAGATAGAGAGAGAGAGAGAGAGATAGAGGGAGAGCGTGAGTTGAAATAATCGTTCATTTTATCATGCATTCTTCTCAATACAGAACATCTTTTTCCGAATGGAGTATTTTTTGGATAACTGATTATTCGGCTAACTGATTGTTCAGACAACTGATTGTTCAGACAACTGAATGTTCGGATAACTGATTGTTCGGATAACTGATTGTTCGGATAACTGATTGTTCGGACAACTGATTGTTCAGGGAACTGATCTGATCGTAAGCAAAGGAAGCGTTCTCAAGTGTAAATGGAACCCCATAACACACAGCCCCAGCCAGAAGCACTGACTCGTGTCTTACACCAAACAACTTGATCAAATTGAATCGAAAAACACTCCTGGGTTATCTTTGCTGCAGTTTTATGTGGGTTCTCAAACATCTTCCTGGGTTTCTGTCCGTACCTCGGCTCAGAGCCGCAGTGTTTCACTTGTTCGGGTCATTGAGCGAGGTACCGAGGCTAAAACCGATTATCCAAAATAATCAAACCCAAACTTTGGATTGTAATTAAACTACAAGGGAATAGAAAAGCTGCATGCATGTCTGTAAATATACCTCCTGAAAGGACAGTGGTCAGAAACGTCCTGCTGTGTGTGACAGAGAGAGAGAAGGAGACAGAGAGAAAGGGGTAGAGACAATGTGAGAGAGATAGAACGAGGTAGAAAGGCAGGGAAGAAAGAAAGAAAAGAAAATAAATGATAGAGGAAGAGTGGGAGAGACGTTGCTGAGTTCAATGGTGGGTCAGTCTGTCTCGGAAAGAGAGTCTCTGCAGATAGCGACAGAATCTGGCTTCCGAAATCAAATGTCGGGACCTTAAGATCTTGTTCGGACAATCTGAAATTCAGATAATTAAATGTTTGGATAACCGAGGTTGTTCTGTATACACAATCCACAAATCAGGAGGGTGAGGGAATACTCCCCACTTGCTCCCGGACGGGGGCAGCTTCAACAACACTCGAGAAGCTCGACACCATCCAGGGACAAAGCAGCCTCCACTGCATTGGCCCCAAACACACAAACATCCCCTCCCTCCCCCACCGACAATCAGTAACAGCAGTGTGTACCATCCCCTCCCTCCCCCCACCGACGCTCAGTAACAGCAGTGTGTACCATCCCCTCCCTCCCTCCCCCACCGACACTCAGTAACAGCAGTGTGTACCATCCCCTCCCTCCCCCCACCGACACTCAGTAACAGCAGTGTGTACCATCCCCTCCCTCCCTCCCACACCGACACTCAGTAACAGCAGTGTGTACCATCCCCTCCCTCCCCCACCGACGCTCAGTAACAGCAGTGTGTACCATCCCCTCCCTCCCCCACCGACCCTCAGTAACAGCAGTGTGTACCATCCCCTCCCTCCCCCACCGACACTCAGTAACAGCAGTGTGTACCATCTCCTCCCTCCCCCACCGACGCTCAGTAACAGCAGTGTGTACCATCCCCTCCCTCCCCCCACCGACGCTCAGTAACAGCAGTGTGTACCATCCCCTCCCTCCCCACACCGACGCTCAGTAACAGCAGTGTGTACCATCTCCTCCCTCCCCCACCGACGCTCAGTAACAGCAGTGTGTACCATCCCCTCCCTCCCCCCACCGACGCTCAGTAACAGCAGTGTGTACCATCCCCTCCCTCCCCCACCGACACTCAGTAACAGCAGTGTGTACCATCCCGTTCCTCCCCACACCGACGCTCAGTAACAGCAGTGTGTACCATCTCCTCCCTCCCCCACCGACGCTCAGTAACAGCAGTGTGTACCATCCCCTCCCTCCCCCCACCGACGCTCAGTAACAGCAGTGTGTACCATCCCCTCCCTCCCCCACCGACACTCAGTAACAGCAGTGTGTACCATCCCGTTCCTCCCCCCACCGACGCTCAGTAACAGCAGTGTGTACTATCCCCTCCCTCCCCCACCGACGCTCAGTAACAGCAGTGTGTACCATCCCCTCCCTCCCCCACCGACGCTCAGTAACAGCAGTGTGTACCATCCCCTCCCTCCCCCCACTGTCGCTCAGTAACAGCAGTGTGTACCATCCCCTCCCTCCCCCACCGACGCTCAGTAACCGCAGTGTGTACCATCCCCTCCCTCCCCCACCGACGCTCAGTAACAGCAGTGTGTACCATCCCCTCCCTCCCCCACCGACGCTCAGTAACAGCAGTGTGTACCATCCCCTCCCTCCCCCCACCGACGCTCAGTAACAGCAGTGTGTACCATCCCCTCCCTCCCCCCACTGACGCTCAGTAACAGCAGTGTGTACCATCCCCTCCCTCCCACCACCGACCCTCAGTAACAGCAGTGTGTACCATCCCCTCCGTCCCCCACCAACCCTCAGTAACAGCAGTGTGTACCATCCCCTCCCTCCCCCCACCGACACTCAGTAACAGCAGTGTGTACCATCCCCTCCCTCCCCCCACCGACGCTCAGTAACAGCAGTGTGTACCATCCCCTCCCTCCCCCCACCGACGCTCAGTCACAGCAGTGTGTACCAGTTACAAGATGCACTGCAGAAACTCATGAAAGACCCTCAGGCAGCACCGTCCAAACCCGTGGCCTCTACCAGTCAGACAAGGGCAGGAGGTGTATGGGAACAGCTCTCCCTCCAAGTTCCAACAGCCAATGTATCGCTGTTCCGTCGTTCTCGCTGCTCCAACAGCCTGGATGTGAGCATGCCCACACGGCTTGTACAGCAGTCATACAGACAGCCAACTGACCCTCACCTTCTCCAGGAATGCATAGGGAAGGGGAATAAATGCTGGGTCATAAAGAGGCTCCCACATTCATGTGAACGGAAAGACATAGCTTCTTCAGACTGACCAGGAGGTTGCAAAGCAACTAAAACAGCCACAGCAAGACACCTCCCTCAGAGAAAATTCAGGAGAAATGCAAACACGAAACTGTGGAACAAGCCTTTATGTCACACCCTTCATGATCTTATTGACAACGCAGGGTGACATAAAATGAAATGAAGGACAAGAGAGGGCGGTGGTAGAGGGTTGTTTTTCAGACTGGAGGCCTGTGACCAGTGGAGTGCCACAAGGATCGGTGCTGGGCCGTCTGCTTTCCATCATTTATACAAAGGATTTGTATGTGAACATGGGAGGAGTGGTTAGTAAGTTTGCAGATGACACCAAAATGGGAGGTGTAGTGGACAGCAAAGAGGGTTACCTCAAGAGTACAATGGGATTTTGATCAGATGGGCCAATGGGCTGAGGAGTGGCAGATGGAGATTAATTTACATAAATGCAACGTGTTGTATTTTGAAAAGGCAGATCAGGGCAGGACTTGTACACTTAATGGTAAAGTCCTGGGAGTGTTGCTGAACACAGAGACCTTGGAGTGCAGGTTCATAGCTCCTTGAATGTGGAGTCACATGTAGATAGGATAGTGAAGGCAGCGTTTGGTATGCTGTCCTTTATTGGTCAGAGTATTGAATACAGGAGTTGGGAGGTCACGTTGCGGCTGTACAGGACATTGGTTAGGCCACTGCTGGAATATCGCGTGCAATTCTGGTCTCCTTCCTATCGGAAAGATGTTGTGAAACTTGAAAGGGTTTGGAAAAGATTTACAAGGATGTTGCCAGGGTTGGAGGGTCTGAGCTACAGGGAGAGGCGGAACAGGCTGGGGATGTTTTCCCTGGAGCGTCGGAGGCTGAGGGGTGACCACATAGAGGTTTATAAAATCATGAGGGGCATGGATAGCGTAAATAGACAAAGTCTTTTCCCTGGGGTGGGGGAGTCCAGAACTAGAGGGGCATAGGTTTAGGGTGGGAGGGGAAAGATTTAAAAGGAACCTGAGGGGCAACTTTTTCCCCCAGAGGGTGGTACGTGTATGGAATGAGCTGCCAGAGGATGTGGTGGAGGCTGGTATAATGACAACATTTAAGAGGCATTTGGATGGGTATATGAATAGGAAGGGTTTGGAGGGATATGGGCCGGTTGCTGGCAGGTGGGACTAGATTGGGTTGGGATATCTGGTCGACATGGAGGGGTTGGACCGAAGGGTCTGTTTCCGTGCCGTACATCTCTATGACTCTGTGAACAGCCCAGTATTATTCGGCATGGTGAGGGTTAATGCCACGGGGGTGAAGGATCACTGAGAGAAGTGTGTGCACATGCCGGAGGGATATCGGAGAGCAGGAAGTGGAGGACACAAAGGATGACCTTTCTCCCCGGCTTTGATAAACGAATGAGGGAAACAGGAGACCTTGAGTCTGTACGTGTTTGCGATAAACCGCAGTTAGGATCAGAAATCTCTGAAAGGTAACGGGGATTCACCACACAGTTTCAGGTCATAACTCAAAGCCCTGTCAGTGCAAGTCCATAAACTTTGTTAACAGAATTCCCGGACACTCACTGGGATAACCTTCGATCAAATCCCACAGGTCAGTGGTCAGGTTTGTAGCTTCTAACCCATCAGGTAAATATTTGCCATTTAGTGATAGCTAATTAGACAGTGAAGTCTTTAAACCACAGTGTAATCCTGTGGGAAAATACAGTCACTTTCAAATGCTTTCAACTTGGACAGATGTACCTTCAGACACGTGTGTCTACTGAACTGTAGTACGGTTATATTTTGAAAGTTGTTTGGCCTCCTGAACAGTCAGATTTAAAGATTTACGTTGTATGGGTCACATGTTCTGACTGGTTAGTGATAGATCAGTTACCCTCTGGGATCGGGGGGCGGGTGCTTTTATTTTGTGAACTCAGCTTTGAGTTTGAGGCTTTGTGAACAGACCACAGCTCCCTGGGACCCGCCCTGCTAAGTGTCAGACGCTGGATTTTTTTTAACTCTGTTCCTCTCCACCTTTTGCCCAAATGCGCCAACCTCTTTGATTGGTCGATGCTCACTGTTGACCATATCCCTTTTGGTTAGCAGAATGAAACCCCAATGATGCGCTCCGAGAGAACTGCAGTGTGGTGTACCTGCATCGCTCGGTCTCAGCAAAACTTCCAATCGGCCCACTCCTGTCCCAATTGCGTTGGTGGCTTCACACGTCCAGTTGCCGTTCGCCTGAGCGCTCATTTCCCCAATGAACACCACTCCATCTTTGAGCACCACTCCTTCTGGTAACCTTGTGAATTACAAAGGAAGATAATCACAGTGAATCCACATTTAAAGTCACAGGGACATACAGAACCTTCGGCCCAACTCGTCCATGCAAACCCAGATATCCTAATCTTATCTAGTCCCATTTGCCAGCACCTGGCCCATATCCCTCTGAACCCTTCCCATTCACATCCCCATCCAGATGCCTTTAAAATACTGTCATTGTACCAACCTCCACCACTTCCTCTGGCAGCTCGTTCCAGACACGTACCACCCTCTGAGTGAAAAAGTTGCCCCTTAAATCTCTTTATATCTTTCCCCTCTCACCCTAAACCTATGCCCCTCTAGTTCTGGGCTCCCCCACCCCAGGGAAAAGACTTTGTGTATTTATCCTGTCCATGCCCCTCATGATTTTATAAACCTTTATAAGGTCACCCCTCAGCCTCCGACACGCCAGGGAACACAGTCCCAGCCTGTTCAGCCTCTCCCTCTCGCTCCAACCCTCCAACACCTTTTTAAATCCTTTCTGAACCCTTTCAGGTTTCACAACATCTTTCCGATAGGAGTGAGAGTAGAACTGAGCGCAGTTTTCCAAAAGCGGCCTCACCGATGTCCTCTACAGCCACAATGTGACCTCCCAATTCCTGTTAGAATTTTGAAGAATGAGGGGAAATCTTACAGAAACGTATAAAATGACGAAGGGAGTAGATAAGATAGAAGCAGGGAGGATGGTTCCACTGGTGGGGTGAAACTAGCACTAGCAGGCATAGCCTCACACTCAGGGGGAGTAGCTGGGAGCCGACTGAGTTAAGGAGGAACTGCCTCACCCAGAGGGTTGTGTATCTGTGGGATTCCCTGCCCAGGGAGGCAGCTGAAGCCACCTCATTGGCTGGTTTCTAGGTCAAGATAAATCGATTTTTGGGACAGGGAAGGAATGAAGGGTTATGGTGAGAGCGCGGGCAGGGAAATGGAGGAGGAGAAAGTGAGGGCGGCAGATTCTGGAGATCAAAGTGCGGTGCTGGAAAAGCACAACAGGTCAGGCAGTGTCCGAGGAGCAGGAGAATCCACGTTTCCTGATGAAGGGCTTTTGCCCGAAACGTCGATATTCCTGCTCCTCGGATGCTGCCTGACCTGCTGTGCTTTTCTAACACCACTCTAATCTTGACTCTAATCTCCAGCATCCGTGGTCCTCACTTTCGACTATCAGGAATACGGAGCTCAGTCCATGAAGAGATCAGCTATGATCCTACTGAATGGTGGAGCAGGCTCAGTGGGCGACCCCTGCTCCATCTCCTTATGTTCTCCTAGTCAATGCACTGATCCAGCGTGTCAAATGTCGCCTTCACTCCCCTGTCTACCCGCGACTCCACTTTCGAGGAACTGTGAACTCCCAGGCCTGCTTGTTTAAGGGAAAATCTGGTATCTCCAAAAACGTGGAGTAACTTAAATGTTGGACCCGAGAGAGAGGCCAGCTCTTCAGAGAGATCTGTGGATTCCACCAAATGCCTGATGACACTGTTGAAGAATTCCAGGTCAAGTACCCACTGGGTCTATCACATGGTACGCTGCATCAGCCAATGGCGAAACTCGTCCCAGGATTTCTGATGCAGACCTTGGTTCACTAATCCAGCTCTATGTCTGAATCACTGATCGGCAGGGGCTGGTTTGAGGAGAGAGCAGCCTATTGTAGACTATACCTTTATCTTAGGGCTCAGTGGATCAAATGGTAATGGAGACTTTGGGAGCCTGGGTTCAGGATTCCCTGAAACCTGACATGCAGGATCAGTCGGCAGTTAGGAAGGTAAATGCATTGTTAGCATTCACTGCGAGAGGGCTAGAATACAAGAACAGGCAGATACAGCTGAGGCTGTGTAAGGCACTGGTCAGACTGCATTTGGAATATTGTGAGCAGTATTCTGGTCCTCTGTACCTTCACCATTCTGACACGTAGGCTCAGTGGTTAGCACTGCTGTGTCCCAGCTTCAAGGACCCAGGTTCGATTCCACCCTCAGACAACTATCTGTGTGGAGTTTCTATGTTCTCCCTGTGTCTGTGTGGGTTTACAACAGGTGCTCCGGTTTCCTCCCACAGTCCAAACATGGTCAGGTCAGTGTGGGTTATCCATTGGAAAGTACTCCACAGTGTCCAGGGATGTGCAGGTTAGAGTGGATTGGCCATGGGAAATTGTCCCATAGTGCCCAGGGATGTGCAGGTTAGGATGGATTGGCCATGGGAAATTGTCCCATAGTGCCGAGGGATGTGCAGGTTAGGGTGGATTGGCCATGGGAAATTGTCCCATAGTGCCCAGGGATGTGCAGGTTAGGGTGGATTAGCCATGGGAAATTGTCCCATAGTGCCCAGGGATCTGCAGGTTATGGTGGATTAGCCATGGGAAATTGTCCCATAGTGCCAGGGATGTGCAGGTTAGCGTGGATTGGCCATGGGAAATTGTCCCATAGTGCCCAGGGATCTGCAGGTTAGGGTGCATTAGCCATGGGAAATTGTCCCATAGTGCCCAGGGATGTGCAGGTTAGGGTGGATTGGCCATGCTAAATTGTCCCATAGTGTCCAGGATTGTGCAGGTTAGGGTGGATTGGCCATGGGAAATTGTCCCATAGTGCCCAGGGATGTGCAGGTTAGGGTGGATTGGCCATGGGGAATTGTCCCATAGTGCGCAGGGATGTGCAGGTTAGGGTGGATTGGGCATGGGAAATTGTCCCATAGTGCCGAGGGATGTGCAGGTTAGGGTGGATTGGCCATGGGAAATTGTCCCATAGTGCCCAGGGATGTGCAGGTTAGGGTGGATTAGCCATGGGAAATTGTCCCATAGTGCCCAGGGATCTGCAGGTTATGGTGGATTAGCCATGGGAAATTGTCCCATAGTGCCAGGGATGTGCAGGTTAGCGTGGATTGGCCATGGGAAATTGTCCCATAGTGTCCAGTGATGTGCAGGTTAGGGTGGATTGGCCATGAGAAATTGTCCCATAGTGCCCAGGGATGTGCAGGTTAGAGTGGATTGGCCATGGGAAATTGTCCCATAGTGTCCAGAGATGTGCAGGTTAGGGTGGATTGGCCATGGGAAATTGTCCCATAGTGTCCAGGGATGTACAGGTTAGAGTGGATTGGCCATGGGAAATTGTCCCATAGTGTCCAGGGATGTGCAGGTTAGGGCGGATTGGCCATGGGAAATTGTTCCATAGTGTCCAGGGATGTGCAGGTTAGGGCGAATTGGCCATGGGAAATTGTCCCATAGTGCCCAGGGATGTGTAGGTTAGGGTGGATTAGCCATGGGAAATTGTCCCATAGTGTCCAGGGATGTGCAGGTTAGGGCGGATTGGCCATGGGAAATTGTCCCATAGTGTCCAGGGATGTGCAGGTTAGGGTGGATTGGCCATGGGAAATATGGGGTTACATGGACATGGGTAGGAATCGGGGGGGCATGCCTGTCAGAGGGTTGGAACAGACCTGATGGACCAAATGGCCTCTTCCTTCTCTTTAGAGATTCTAATCTGAGGAAGGATGCGCTGACTGTGGAGGGGGTCTCGAGTAGGTTTACTCGAACAATCACTGGGATAAGGGTGTGTCATATGAGGACAGGTTGAGGACTCTGGGCCAGTACTGGATGGAGTTTCGAAGATGAGGAAGGATCTGATTGAACCTTACAGAACACTGAGAGGGGCTGGATAGGGTGGGCATGGAGAAGATGTTCCCACCAGTGGGAGAGTCCAGGGCCCGAGGGCACGGCCTCAGGGGGAAGGGACAGCCCTTTGGAACTGAGATGGGGAGGAATTTCTCCAGCAGGAGGGTGGGGAATCGGTGGGACCCGTTGCTGCAGAGGGCTGGGGGGCACACACGTCACTGAGTGTATTTAAGACAGGAATAGATAGGTTTCTGATTAGTGGGGGGGGGGTCAAAGGTTATGGGGAGAAGTCAGGAGAATGGGGTGGAGAAACATGTCAGCCAGGATTGAATGGCGGAGTATCCTCAATGCGCCGAATGGCCTCATTCTGATCCTTTACTTTCGGGTCGAATGGGAAAGCAGCAACTGGGTTGGGTGATCAACCATGTTCACAATGAAGGTGCAGGACAGGCTCGATGGGCAGAGTGGCCTACTCCGATATTCCATGTTCCCATATCACAAATAGCTAATGAACATACAATTACCGATACTTTACCGAAAACCTGTCGCCTAACTTTCTGAATGAATTCCGCCCGTTGTAACTTACCCTCGCCATGTGTACGTTGTCACTGGAGGATTGGCATCTGTGTTACATGTCACAGTAACATTGCGGCTGTTTTCACTCCAGGTCTGATCATATCCTGTTATGGTCACCTCTGGTGGATCTCCAAAGAGAAAGGTTCACAGGGTCAGTACATCTCAGCCCGTTCGTTAGGAAGGAGCCAGAGCTACGATTGAACTGGATGGTGTCACCGTGGAAGAAAATAGTTAGACTTGTGTCTTTGTGACAATTGACAGACTCATAGATTCCCACAGCATGGAAACAGACCCTTCGGCCCATCCAGTCCATGCTGCCCCTAACCCCAAACTAACCTAGTCCCCCCTGCCTGCTCCTGACCCATCTCCCTCCAAACCTTTCCTGTCCATGTCCTTATCCGAATGTCTCTTAAACAATCCACTACACGGTGATTCCACAAACAAACCACTCTCTGTGTTTAAAGAAAAGTGCCCCCCTTCACATCTTTACAAAAATCTCTCTGCTCTCACCTTAAAAATGTGCCCCCTGTCCGAGGGAAAAGACAACTCCCATTAACCCTATGTACACCTGAAGGATGGAGATGGAGGCAGCCAGGAGGACTCAATGGGTCGAATGGCCTGCTTCCCCACTGCAGGGATTCTGTGAACAGCCAAAACCGAAGAGCGTGAGGGTGACCGATGTGTTAACAACAGGGAAGCACGGTTTTGGAACCAAAGGATGTTGCACTCTCTCCACTTTCTTGTCTGCTTCGGAAACGTGGAAATATTCGGCTTGGAAGTGGATGAACGATGGAAATGCCACCCATTTCCTTAAGACAAAGGAAGGAGCGTTTGAAATTCACTTTAAAATGATGCCCCACTTTGTTACTGACCCTTCAACTAAGCTGCTTTATCAATCTGCCCATGCCCCTCAGAATAGTCATCGAGACATAGAGATGTACAGCACAGAAACAGGCCCTTCAGTCCAACTCGTCCATGCCAATTAGATACCTCTAAATTAATCTCATCTCATTTGCCAGCACTTGGCCCATAGCCCTCCAAACCTCATATACACACCCAGACACCTTTTAAATGCTGTCACTGTACCAGCCTCCACCACTTCCTCTGGCAGCTCATTCCATACACGCATCACCCTCTGGGTGAAAAAGTTGCCCCTCAGCTCCTTTTTATATCTTTCCCCTCTCACCCTAAAACTATGCCCCTCTAGTTCTGGACTCTCCGACCCCAGGGAAAAGACTTTGTCTATTTACCCTATCCATGCCCCTCATGATTTTGTAAACCTTTATAAGGTCACCCCTCAGCCTCCGACGCTCCAGGGAAAACAGCCCCAGCCTGTTCAGCCTCTCCCTGTAGCTCAGACCCTCCAACCCTGGGAACATCCTTGTAAATCTTTTCTGAACCCTTTCAAGTTTAACAACCTCCATCCGGGAGGGGTGAGACCAGAACTGCAGACACTCAAAATCCAGAAGAATAAGGTTTTCGTTTTAGATTTTCAAATATATTCAGCTGGAGTTTATAAATAGATGGATTCAATCAAATCAAATCCATTTTACCCACATTCAACAACACAAGTAGCCTGTTACACAGGTACCTGGAAGAAACCAACTCGTCCCATGGGTTAAAGTTGAGTTCTTCTCCAATTTAGGAAGAGTTTGTTCCATATTTCCTGGTGGGACAATCCAGAATGAGGGATCATAGCTTTAGGATGATGGAGGGAGGCAGATTTACAACAGGGATGAGTAGGAAATTGTGGGCGGCACAGTGGCACGGGTGTGTGGCACGGTGGCACAGTGGTTAGCACTGCTGCCTCGCAGCGCCAGAGACCCGGGTTCAATTCCCGCCTCAGGCGACTGACTGTGTGGAGTTTGCACGTTCTCCCCGTGTCTGCGTGGGTTTCCTCCGGGTGCTCCGGTTTCCTCCCACAGTTCAAAGATGTGCAAGTCAGGTGAATTGGCCACGCTAAATTGCCCGTCGTGTTGGGTAAATGTAGGGGTATGGGTGGGTTACGCTTCGGCGGGTCGGTGTGGACTTGTTGGGCCGAAGGGCCTGTTTCCACACTGGAAGTAATCTAATCTAATCTGAAATACTGCTCTCAAACTGTCGTGAATCTGTGAAACTCGATGCCCTCAGAGTGTGGTCAACTGAATAGGTTTAAGGAGGATTTGATATTTTAATGAATACGGCGTTGAAGGAAATGGGTAGGAAGGTGGGTTGAGTTTGAGATTAGGTCAACCGCAGTTAAGGCAGCACAGCGGCTCAGTGGTTAGCACTGCAGCCTCACAGCGCCAGGGACACAGGTTTGATTCCACCAGCTATTCCTGCCTGTGTGGAGTTTGCACATTCTCCCCGGGTCTGTGCGGGTTTCCTCTCACAATCCAAAGACTTACAGGTCAGGATGAATTGGCCATGCTAAAGTTTTCACTGGGGTCCAGGGATGTGCAGGTTAGGGTGGATTGGCCATGGGAAATTGTCCCATAGTGTCCAGGGATGTGCAGGTTAGGGTGGATTGGCCATGGGAAATTGTCCCATAGTGTCCAGGGATGTGCAGGTTTGGCTGGATTGGCCATGGAAAATTGTGCCATAGTGCCCAGGGATGTGCAGGTTAGGGTGGATTGGCCATGGGAAATTGTCCCATAGTGTCCAGGGATGTGCAGGTTAGGGTGGATTGGCCATGGGAAATTGTCCCATAGTGTCCAGGGATGTGCAGGTTAGGGTGGATTGGCCATGGGAAATTGTCCCATTAGTGCCCAGGGATGTGCAAGTTAGGATGGATTGGCCATGGGAAATTGTCCCATAGTGTCCAGGGATGTCTGGGCTATGTGGGTTATTCATGAGGAATGCAGGGTTGTCAGGATAAAGTAGGTGGAAGCCTCCAGGTGGGATGCTCTTTGGAGGGTTGCAGTACAGTTGATGGGCCAAATGGCCAGCTTTCACACTGTAGGGATTCTACGATTGAATTGACTGGCTTATCAAGGAGCTGATGGTGGCCCCTGCTCATCCTCTTAGCTACAGTCTGTCTTTCCATGTGGGACTTACAGTGGATCTCCAGTTGTATGCGGTATGTATTGCTGCTGCCTGTTGCTGAGTGAGTGATAAAACACGTCACTGTTTGACCATTGTCTGAACGACGTGGGTTCATCTTGTACAGGCTGTCAACATTCACTGTCCCGTTGCTGTTGGCCGTCTGGATGGTGGTGTGGTTCCCATGGAGACTGGATTTCCAGCTGATATCTGCTGCTGGGTTCCCAAAGGCTGCAATACACTGAGCCACGGGGACCTCTGAGAGTCCAGCCTTTGCTGGGACCGATGTCGCTATGTTGGTGGGAACCACTGTCAGAGATAAACAGGAAATCAGTTCAATGTCTGCTTCAATCAAAGAGTGTTCCTTTACATTAAAACAGCAACAGGAGCCTGCTACAATTCCTTTTACAGGCCGATGCAATCATGGGTGAGGTTTTCCTCATCACCCTGATTCATAAATGTTCCTGCACACCACTGGAGCATGCTGGGACTTGAACCGTCGACTCTTGGCCCAGAGTTGGCGATGTTACCCCCAAAGTGCTGAATAGGAAGCAAGATGGCTTGGCTCACTTACAGATGTTTATAAATCAAACCAGTTCAAGCCATTTCCAGCACAGCTCCCACCTATAGTTTCCAATTAATTCACAGGATATGGGTGTCAAGGGCTGGGCCAGTGTTTATTCGCCATCTCTGATTACCCAGGAGGCAACAAAGCCCGACACACCATCGGGTGGCATGGTAGTTTAAGGTAATATATTTGTTCATCAGTTTGTCCACATATGTTTAAAGTAGATTAAGATTCTAAATTAGCTATATATTAAAGAGTATTAATTTTGCATGGTGGCTCAGTGGTTAGCACTGCTGCCTCATGGTGCCAAGGACCCAGGTCCAATCCCACCGTCGGGTGACTGTCTGTGTGGAGTTTGCACATTCTCCCCGTGTCTGCGTGGGTTTCTTCCGGGTGCTCCGGTTTCCTCCCACAGTCCAAACATGTGCAGGTCAGGTTGGATTGGCAATGGGAAATTGCCCCATAGTGCCTAGGGATGTGCAGGTTAGGGTGGACTGACCTGCTGTGCTTTTCCAGCAACACATTTTCAGCATGGGAAATTGCCCCATAGTGCCCAGGGATGTGCAGGTTAGGGTGGATTGGCCATGCTAAATTGTCCCATAGTGTCCAGGGATGTGCAGGTTAGGGTGGATTGGCCATGGGAAATTGTCCCATAGTGTCCAGGGATGTGCAGGTTAGGGTGGATTGGCCATAGGAAATTGTCGAAGAGAAAGTGAGGACTGCAGATGCTGGAGATCAGTGCTGAAAATGTGTTGCTGGAAAAGCGCAGCAGGTCAGGCAGCATCCAGGGAACAGGAGAATTGACGTTTCGGGCATAAGCCCTTCTTCAGGCTCCTGCTCCTTGGATGCTGCCTGACCTGCTGTGCTTTTCCAGCAACACATTTTCAGCATGGGAAATTGTCCCATAGTGCCCAGGGATGTGCAGGTTAGGGTGCATTGGCCATGGGAAATTGCCCCATGTGCCCAGGGATGTGCAGGTTAGGGTGGATTGGCCATGGGAAATTGTCCCATAGTGTCCAGGAATGTGCAGGTTAGGGTGGATTGACCATGAGAAATTGTCCCATAGTGCCCAGGGATGTGCAGGTTAGGATGGATTGGCCATGGGAATTTCTCTCAT
This sequence comes from Chiloscyllium plagiosum, assembly GCF_037043375.1. Taxonomy (NCBI): domain Eukaryota; kingdom Metazoa; phylum Chordata; class Chondrichthyes; order Orectolobiformes; family Hemiscylliidae; genus Chiloscyllium; species Chiloscyllium plagiosum. The sequence goes on along the minus strand of NW_028270176.1, from coordinate 32,443,392 downwards.
AGTACCCAGGGATGTGTAGGTTAGTGTGGATTGGCCATGGGAAATGGTCCCATTGTGTCCAGGGATGTGTAGGTTAGGGTGGACTGGCCATGGGAAATTGTCCCATAGTGTCCAGGGATGTGCAGGTTAGGATGTATTGGCTAAGCTAAATTGCCCCATAGTGCCTAGGGATGTGCAGGTTAGGGTGGACTGGCCATGGGAAATTGTCCCATAGTGCCCAGGGATGTGCAGGTTCGGGTGTATTGGCCATGGGAAATTGTCCCATAGTGTCCAGTCATGTACAGGTTAGGGTGGATTGGCCATGGGAAATTGTCCCATAGTGCCCAGGGATGTGCAGGTTAGGGTGGATTGGCCATGGGAAATTGTCCTATAGCGTCCAGTCATGTGCAAGTTACGGTGCATTAGTCAGGGGTGAATGTAGGGGAATGGATCTGGGTGGGATACTCTTTGGAGAGTCAGTTTGGACTTCGGCCTTATAGCCTGTTTACATGCTGTCGGGATTCTAAGTTCAGGCAGGAGGCTGGGGGAACACAGCAAGCCAGGCAGCACCAGGAGGGACAGGCAGGAGGCTAGCAGTGCACAGCAAGCTAGGCAGCATCAGGAGGGACAGGCAGGAGGCTGGGAGAACACAGCAAGGCAGGCAGCATCAGGAGGGACAGGCAGGAGGCTAGCAGTGCACAGCAAGCCAGGCAGCATCAGGAGGGACAGGCAGGAGGCTGGGAGAACACAGCAAGCCAGGCAGCATCAGGGGGGACAGGCAGGAGGCTGGAGGAACACAGCAAGGCAGGCAGCATCAGGAGGGACAGGCAGGAGGCTGGGGGAACACAGCAAGCCAGGCAGCATCAGGGGGGACAGGCAGGAGGCTGGAGGAACACAGCAAGGCAGGCAGCATCAGGGGGGACAGGCAGGAGGCTGGAGGGACACAGCAAGCCAGGCAGCATCAGGAGGGACAGGCAGGAGGCTGGGAGAACACAGCAAGCCAGGCAGCATCAGGGGGGACAGGCAGGAGGCTGGAGGAACACAGCAAGGCAGGCAGCATCAGGAAGTGGAGAAGTTACACTCGAAACGTTGACCTTGTTTGAAGTCGAGGGTATGTAAGACAGAGTGTATGATGTTTTGCACTGTGCGATTACAAGCACCTGTCAAATGACTAGCTAGCAGTCTCAGAGGGTAGTGGAAAATTGAAAATATGTAACATTTGGCTGAGAGTTGTGGACCTGAGTTGGTTGCTATTTTGACAACAATTCGAATTTAACCAACCAGTTTAAATTATGCCCCAAGATAGTAAAACCCAATTTAGTTTGAATTTATTGTTTTGCCAACATCGAACCAATGAGATGATCTGATGTTAGGAGGATAATAAGGCAGGCAGTTTGAAAGTTAGACAGAGTTACTTTAATTGAAAGAGTAACTGTCATCAACAGCATTAATGCCATTGACAGAGCAACTGCTATCTGGAGCAACTCTATCAAGGTACCTCTTCATATGAAACATTTTCACAGTAAAAAGAACGAGGACATCCCAGGGAGATCTTCAGTTGGAAGAAGATAGACACCGAAGCCGACAGCTGCTGTGTGGTTTTGAAATTAAGTTGTTGTAATTTTATTAAGTGTCTTATTGGAACAGCATATTGTTAGGGAGTTGGAGGCAGGTAACAAGCAGTTAAGAGAAAGGGGTGTTTAGAGCTGTAAACAGTTGTTGTTTAGTAGGTAAAACAGTTGTTGTTTAATGTACACTTTTAGAATTCAAGAATAAATTGATTTTTTTTCTTTAAACAGTGGAATTTGGGAGTTCTCTGTCTCTCATACGTTAACAGATTATGAGGCGAGGTGAGCTTTTCTGGGTGTTTGGTTTAATTAACAGAAGGGTTCACCACTGCATCGTAACAACTTCTCCAGCTCCTGATGCTGCCTGGCTTGCTGTGTTCTTCCTGCCTATCTACCTGGGAAAAACTGCAGCATCTGTGGAGACAAAGCAGAGTTAAGGCTTGGGGTCCAGTGACCCTTCTTCAGGCACAAGGGGGCTTGCGTTGGGGCAGGAGAAAGAGTATTGTTGTAGACCAGAGGTTACCATGCTGGCAAGTGGAGTGTATTCAGTGTATGGGAGTAGAAAGGGGAGTTAAACTCTGTCATGTGTTTTAAAGATATAGGTGCACCTTTAAGAGAGTTTAAAGGAGCAGAACTACTGGATACAACACCAAGCATTCTCAACAAGGCAACAATGTAATACTGGGTTGAACAACTCAATTAGTTCATTGCCTGGACACCAAAAAAAAACCAAATTCAAATTCGGCCAATCGGTTTAAATTATATCCCGAAAAGAATACCAATTTCCAATCACGTTTGAATTGAGTATATTGAAAATCTTAAAAGCTACTGACACATTCAAATGCTCTGCGGTATAAGACCGGGGCAAAATTGAACCGTTGAGAGGGGAACTGCCAAGTCCTAGCACGTAACAGACTGCTTTAAAAAAAACTCTCTTAAATATCCCCCTTTTGATCAGTAACCTGTGATGCAGGAATTCCTAACAAGGAGAAAAGAAGACATGGGAAGATCCGAAGGCAAAAACCTACAGCTGCCTGGTTTTGAGATAACAAATGTTGTTTTGTAAATCTTAACTGGGAGTTTTATCAGTCTAATATGATAGAAGGGAGGGTAAAAGATAGGTTAGAGTAAAGACAGTTGTAGAAGACAGAGGGTGGTAGTGGAGGGTTGTTTTTCAGACTGGAGGCCTGTGACCAGTGGAGTGCCACAGGGATCGGTGCTGGGCCCTCTACTTTTCATCATTTATATAAATGATTTGGATGCGAGCATAAGAGGTACAGTTAGTAAGTTTACAGATGAGACCAAAATTGGAGGTGTAGTGGACAGTGAAGAGGGTTACCTCGGATTACAACAGGATCTGGACCAGATGGGCCAATGGGCTGAGAAGTGGCAGATGGAGTTTAATTCAGATAAATGCGAGGTGCTGCATTTTGGGAAAGCAAATCTTAGCAGGACTTATACACTTAATGGTAAGGTCCTAGGGAGTGTTGCTGAACAAAGAGACCTTGGAGTGCAGGTTCATAGCTCCTTGAAAGTGGAGTTGCAGGTAGATAGGATAGTGAAGAAGGCGTTTGGTATGCTTTCCTTTATTGGTCAGAGTATAGAGTACAGGAGTCGGGAGGTCATGTTGCGGCTTTACAGGACATTGGTTAGGCCACTGTTGGAATATTGCGTACCATTCTGGTCTCCTTCCTATTGGAAAGATGTTGTGAAACTTGAAAGGGTTCAGAAAAGATTTACAAGGATGTTGCCAGGGTTGGAGGATCTGAGCTCCAGGGAGAGGCTGAACAGGCTGGGGCTGTTTTCCCTGGAGCGTCGGAGGCTGAGGGGTGACCTTGTAGAAGATTACAAGGGGTCACCTTGTAGAGGTGACCTTGTAGAGTGGGCGGCACGGTGGCACAGTGGTTAGCACTGCTGCCTCACAGCGCCAGAGACCCGGGTTCAATTCCCGCCTCAGGCGACTGACTGTGTGGAGTTTGCACATTCTCCCCGTGTCTGCGTGGGTTTCCTCCGGGTGCTCCGGTTTCCTCCCCCAGTCCAAAGATGTGCAGGGTCAGGTGAATTGGCCATACTAAATCGCCCGTTGTGTTAGGTAAGGGGTAGATGTAGGGGTATGGGTGGGTTGCGCTTCGGTGGGGGGTGTGGACTTGTTGGGCCGAAGGGTCTGTTTCCACACTGTAAGTAATATAATCTAATCTAAAAAAAAACATTTGACGTTACAAAATTATGAGGGGCATGGATAGAATAAATAGGCAAAGTCTTTTCCCTGGGGTGGGGGAGTCCAGAACTAGAGGGGCATATGTTTAGGGTGAGAGGGGAAAGATATAAAAGGGACCTAAGGGGCAACTTTTTCATGCAGAGGGTGGTACGTGTATGGAATGAGCTGCCAGAGGATGTGGTGGAGGCTGGTACAATTGCAACATTTAAGAGGCATCTGGATGGGTATATGAATAGGAAGGGTTTGGAGGGATATGGGCCGGGTGCTGGCAGATGGGACTAGATTGGGTTGGGATATCTGGTCGGCATGGACGGGTTGGACCGAAGGGTCTGTTTCTGTGCTGTACATCTCTATGACTCTATGACTATTCTCTGTTATGCTTTAAGAAATAAAGTTGTTAATTTTTACTTTACATCATTCTCAAATCACTCATATTTTTACTGGTTACTGCATGGGATAAATCATTTCTATGTTGCTGCGTTTAAATTATGCAGGAGGGTTTACCCCGTGTTGTAAGAATTTGGGGGCGCAGGTTTGTGATTTGAACTGGTTTACACAGATTTGAATAGATTTGGGGGTACGAAAATCCCAGCAGATTTACACACTTGCAGGTCAGTGTCACAGATTAGATTAGATTACTTCATAGATTGGATTAGATTATTTACAGTGTGGAAACTGGCCCTTCGGCCCAACAAGTCCACACCGACCCGCCAAAGCGCAACCCACCCAGACCCATTCCCCTACATTTACCCCTTCACCTAACACTAGGGGCAATTTAGCACGGCCAATTCACCTGACCTGCACATTTTTGGACTGTGGGAGGAAACCGGAGCACCCGGAGGAAACCCACGCAGACACGGGGAAAATGTGCAAACCCCACACAGATCTTTAAATGAAGTGTAGGTGAGACAATTTGTTTAAGTTCAGTGACTTGTGGTTGATTAAATTAAAAGTGAGAGAAATGACACTCAAAATTGCAAAAGCGGTTCTGGGATTTGAAGACCATTCTCAAATTTGCCAAGAAAATTTAGAAGGAAAGAAAAAGACCATTATTTTAGAATTAGCAAAGAATTTACTTTTGGGATTAACCACGGACAAACATAAAACTGATTTGTAAGGGAATTACTCAAACACTTAGGTGTGTTAGAGAAACAGACAAGTGCAGTAGAGATAGAAAAAATTAAATTAAAATTGAGGATAATGGAGCTAGAAGATAAACAAAGTGAGAGGGGAAAGGGAGAGAAAGAGAGAAAGGGAAGGAGAGACAGAAGAGAGAGAGAAGAGCGAGAGAGGAAAAAGAGAGAGAGGAGGTTGTTCGCTGAGCAAAGAGAGAAATAGAGAAGAAGGGGAGAGAGAAAGAGAGAGAGAGAGAAGAGAGAGAAAAGAGAGTGAAAGGAAGAGAAAATTTGAAATTAAGAAGTTGTGACTTAGCAAAGTCAAGTTAACAGGAAGAAGATTAAAAGAGAAGATAGTGATATCTATATAAATGTGTCAAAAACTCTGCCACATTTTGATGAGAAAGATGTTGAAGCCTTCTTTATTTCATGTGAAAAATTGGCTGGGCAGATGGAGTGGTCCGAGGATTTATAGGTAATGCGAGTTCAGACTAAACTGGTCGGCAGAGCCAGTGAGGTATTTGCCACATTGTCAGATGAGAGATCAAGAGATTATGACGAGGTTGAACAGGCTATTTTCAGTGCTTATGAATTGGCACCAGACGCATATAGACAGTGGTTCAGAAACATAAAGAAGGCACCGAGTCAGACTTATGTTGAGTTTGAAAGAATTAAACACAGCCATATTAATCAATGGGTGCGTGCTTTGAAAATAGACAGGACCTTTGAGGCTCTAAGAGAGATTATTCTGCAGGAGTAGTTTAAAAACTCACTTCCAAAGATGGTAAGAATTCATGTGGAGGAACAGAAAGTTCAGGAAGTGAGAAGGACAGCAGAATTAGCAGATAAATAAATGTTGGTGCATAAGACAAGCTTCTGGCCAGAATTTCGTCCTGTGAGGGATAGAAGTGGGGAGAAGGGGAGATCCTACACTACCAAACTAAGAGTGGAGAGCACTGGTAAGAATTTACCACAGGATTAAAAAGAAGCCTAAGAGGGTGGACAGGAGGTGAAAGGTCTCAGGAGTTTTCACTGTAATGGAGTGGGACACAGAAAATGACAGTCCTGGTGGTTTCAGAGGGGCACTGGGAAAAAGTGTTTTCACAGCCCGAAGGGGGGACACATAAAGACACAGTGCTGGTCGTTAAAGAAAGGCACTGTGGGAAAAGATGTGGTAAAAGGAGCATTAGGAAAGGTTGTAAAGGAGACCCCAAGAGGAGCTGAGGAGCTGCAGGAGAGTGCATAGCCTGGGCAGGGCCTGGGTATGGAGTTAGTACCTGATCTCTACAAAGGATTCACCTCTGTGGGTAAAGTTTTCTCAGAAAGAACAGGGGGAGAAGGACAAGAAGTTAGAATTTTGAGAGATACAGGTTCTAACCAGTCACTGAAAGTAAGGGACGAGCAAATATGCACTCAGTCAGACCAAGGGTCAAACTTTACTGCAAGGCTGTTTAAGGAGGTCATGGACACCTTAGTTACAGCATTTTAAATCCAGTGTGATTCATCCTGAATCCCAGGGAACTTTCGATGCAAGGTGGCATCAGACCTTGAAGACCATGTTAAGAGCACACTTTCAGGATTACCCGAATGATTGGGATAAAGGTATTCCATTTGTATTGTTAGAAATGCCCCAAATAAATCTACTCAGTTTGCTCCCTTCGAGTTAATATTCGGGCATGAAGTGAGAGGCCCTTTGAAGTTAATGAAAGAAAAATTGACAGGACCAAAGTTGGAGATCTCACACCTGGATTATGTATCAGAGGTGAGGGAGAGACTAAATCGAGTGGGTGAGTTAGCCAAACAGCATCTAAAGAGGGCACAGTGTAGAATGAAGCAGGTGGCAGGTAAAAACTCTGAGACTCGGACATTTTCCCGAGGGGGTTACATGTTAGTACTGCATCTCTTCAAAGCCAGGTTTAGTGGTCCCTGACAAATTGAGAAAAAGTTGAGTCAGGTGAACTATTTAGTAAAGCTACCAGGCAGGAAAAAAAGATATCAGGTATGTCATGTGAACATGTTGGGACTGTATTACACTACAGAGAAAGGACTGGGGAAACAGTTACTGCCCCGCAGAGTGAGGAATCAGATCCAGGTGATGTGGATTTTGATGTGCCTCAAAATAGATTTAAAAATGAAGAAGTCCTTGAGGAGTGGGATAGATTAGTAAGCTATCTGTCTCAGGAGCAGAGAACGCAGTTGAAAGATTTGTTGGTGCAGTATAAGGGCATGTGTAAGAATTAGATGGAGAGGACTAATGCTATTGTACGTGAAGTACTGCTCATGTAGGGAATACTGCTCCGATAAAACAACACCCCTATCAGCTAAATCCTTTCAAACCCAGACAGGTCCAGATGGAAGTGGAGACCATGCTCAACTCGGACATCATCGAACCAAGCCAGAGCGAGTGGACAGAGTTGTGGCTGGGTTAACAAACTCCACAGTCTATTTGGACGATGTGGTGATCTTCAGTAAGTCCTGGAAAGATCACATGGTACAGTTGGCAGAGCTCTTTGAACGACTACAAGAAGCAAAACTGGTGATAAACTTAAATAAAATGGAATTCGTGAAAGCAGAGGTGACGTTCTTGGGACATAACACCGGTCATGGAAGATTGACCCCACAGAACACAAAGAGGAAGGCCATCGAGGAATTTCCACAACCAATCTCGAAGAAAGAGGTGCTTCGATTCTGAGGACTCCGCGGATCCTACTGGAAGTTTGTTCCAAAACTTCAGCGGTGTAGTGACACCGTTAACCGATTCGCTGAAGAAGAACCCAAAGTTTCGGTGGATAGAACAATGCCAGGAGGCATTCCAGCATTTGAAATCAATATTAACCACCAAACCAGTTTTAGCTACAACAAACTTTTCAAAGCCTTTTAAAGTCCCCACCGATGCTCGTGACATTGGAGTTGGAGCTGTACTCCTACAGGAAGATGGGGATGGGATTGAACTGCCAGTTGGTTACTTTTCAAAGAAACTCAACTTCCACCAGAGGGAATACTCCACAATCAAAAAGGAATGATTGAGTTTGGTACTGGCCTTACAACATTTTAACGTGTATATCAGGAACAATGTGTCAGAGACAGTTGTATTCACTGACCACAATCCGCTTACATTTTACAGATAAGAATATGAGACTATTTCGTTGGAGTCTTATGTTACAGACTTTTAATTTAAAAATCATACGTGTTGCAGGTCGTAAAGATGTAATCGCAGATGCATTATCGTGGATTTAACTGATATAGTTTAGATGACATTTGTCTTCATTTAATATTTTATGTATATATGTCTCGATATATAGATATAGATGTATAGATATAGGTAGATGGGCAGAGGTTAAGGTGAACTTATAAGAAAGTTATCAGTATATTAGGGTAATGTGTTTAAAAGGTAGAAAAAAAAGAAGCCATCTTTTCATTATGATGGTTCATTTTTTCTTAAGGGGTGAGGTATTATGAAGATGTGGATGTACCTTTAAGAGAGTTAAAAACAGCAGAACTGCTGGACACAGCACCAAGTGTTCTCAAGAAGTCAACACTGGGGCGAACAACTCGAGTAGTTTGTTGACGAGAGACAAAAGAAAAATTCAAATTTGGCCAATCAGTTCAAATTATACCCCAAAAAAACACCAACTTCTAATCAAGTTTGAACTGAGTGCATTGACAATCTTAAAAACCAATGACACAATCTGTGAATAAGACCAGGAGAAAATTGAACAGTTGAGAGGAGAGCTTCCCAAGTCCTAGCATGTAACAAAGATTGCTTAAAAAAACTCTCTTAAAAGTACTTTTTCGACCAGTAACATGTGATGCAGGAATTCCTAACAAGGAGAAAAAAAGACATGGGAAGATCCGAAGACAAGAACTTCCAGCTGCCTGGTTTTGAGATAAGAAATGTTAATTTGTAAATATTAATTGAGAGTTTTATCAGACTAGTATTATAGAAGGGAAGGTAAAACATAGGTTAGAGCAAGGACTTGTACATAGTTGTTAGCTAATTATTCTCTGTCATACTTTAAGGAATAAAATTGTTAATTTTTACTTTAAATCTTTATTGGCCACTCCAAACTTTACAGATTATTGCATGGGATAAATATGTTATGTGTGGCTGGTTTTAAATTAAGCAGGAGGGTTTACCCCATGCCAGAACACGTGGGATGGTGTTAACGAGGCACATCTTTTCAAAGAACCCAGCTGATTGGAGAAGGCATGAGACAGAGTCGAGGGGTAATTTGGAAAGTGAGAAATGTAGCCATTGTTGGGCTGTGGAAGGAGGGCTTTCTCAATACTCTCCAGTGCTGTGGTTTCTGAAATAACTCCACTGAATCCAGTATCCGGTCACCAAGTCCCCATTACTGACATGGGGAGAGTGTGTGACACTGATCCAGCTCCCACAGGGTCAGCAATCAAAGTGAACATAACCCCCCCCCCACCCGGACACTGCCAGCTGGTGCTCCCCAATTGGACCCAGGTTGGCAGCCCGAGTCAGGGAACTCAGATTCTCTGAGGTAGCCCTGGCTAAGCTCATTCCAATCACCACAAAAACCATCCCGTGTTACAGTCGATAAGAGTGCAATGTGCAGGTGGCAACTTCACCTTCAATGTGGACGTTACCCGAGCCGAGCAGAGAGACTGGGCAACACAGCCATGAAGTGGTAGGACTGGGCCCTGGGTCTCCCAGCTCAGACGGAGGGGTAGGAGGAACTGTCTACTCTTGTTGTAACATTAGGGGGTGGAGACAGTGCACCTTAACCCGATTCAAGACAAGGTGCCCAGTGTTTCTACCAATGAAGCCTCATTCAAAGCATCAAGTAATCACTAACCAAGAATTTCACCAGTGACCTCAAGGCAAAGCAGAAATGTAGCTGGAATGCTCACTCAGTAATTCACAAGAGCTCGCTTCTGATTGCAATTCTACTGTAATCCCACTTACTCCTCGGGACACCTTAAACCTCACCCTCTGCAGACCCACATGCATGCACACACACACACACTCTCACACACACACACACACGTGCACAGATACACACACATGCACACACGTTCACACATGTTTGCACACTCACACATGCTTACATACACACACATATGCTCTCACACACAGTCACATATACACACACTCAGACATGCACTCACACACAAACACAGGCGCACACATGTTCACACATTCTCATGCACTCACATATTCACATTCACATGCGCATTCACACACATGTATGCACACAAACACATGCACACATACATATGCATACACTTGTGCACAGATACATATGTGCACACACATGTACACATGTTACGTGCACACACAAGCATGCACACACATTCTTACACACATACACACGCACACACAAACACACACTCACGTGTACCATTTTCTTCCCAAGGATATATTGTCAACATGGACCATGACTGGGTGTGGGACCATGGCTTGGTGTGGGACCATGGCCGGGTGTGGGACCATGACCGGGTGTGGGACCATGACCGGGTGAAGGACCATGGCCGGGTGTGGGACCATGACCGGGTGTGGGACCATGACCGGGTGTGGGACCATGGCCGGGTGAAGGACCATGGCCGGGTGAAGGACCATGGCCGGGTGTAGGACCATGACCGGGTGTAGGATCATGGCCGGGTGTTGGACCATGGCCGGGTGTGGGACCATGACCGGGTGTGGGACCATGGCCGGGTGAAGGACCATGGCCGGGTGAAGGACCATGGCCGGGTGAAGGACCATGGCCGGGTGTTGGACCATGGCCGGGTGTTGGACCATGGCCGGGTGTGGGACCATGACCGGGTGTGGGACCATGGCCGGGTGAAGGACCATGGCCGGGTGTGGCACCATGGCCGGGTGTAGGACCATGGCCGGGTGTGGGACCATGGCTGGGTGTGGGACCATGGCTGGGTGTAGGACCATGGCCGGGTGTAGGACCATGACCGGGTGTGGGACCATGGCCGGGTGTGGGACCATGGCCGGGTGTAGGACCATGGCCGGGTGTAGGACCATGGCCGGGTGTGGGACCATGGCTGGGTGTGGCACCATGGCCGGGTGTAGGACCATGACTGGGTGTGGGACCATGGCCGGGTGTAGGACCATGACCGGGTGTAGGACCATGACCGGGTGTGGGACCATGGCTGGGTGTGGCACCATGGCCGGGTGTAGGACCATGGCCGGGTGTAGGACCATGACCGGGTGTAGGACCATGGCCGGGTGTAGGACCATGACCGGGTGTAGGACCATGGCCGGGTGTGGGACCATGACAGGGTTTCGGACCATGGCCGGGTGTAGGACCATGACCGGGTGTAGGACCATGGCCGGGTGTAGGACCATGGCCGGGTGTAGGACCATGACCGGGTGTGGGACCATGGCCGGGTGTAGGACCATGACGGGGTGTTGGACCATGACCGGGTGTAGGACCATGGCCGGGTGTAGGACCATGACCGGGTGTAGGACCATGACCGGGTGTGGGACCATGACAGGGTTTCGGACCATGGCCGGGTGTAGGACCATGACGGGGTGTTGGACCATGACCGGGTGTAGGACCATGGCCGGGTGTGGGACCATGACCGGGTGTAAGACCATGGCTGGGTGTAGGACCATGGCTGGGTGAAGGACGATGACCGGGTGTAGGACCATGACCGGGTGTGGGACCATGGCCAGGTGTAGGACCAAGGCCAGGTGTAGGACCATGACCGGGTGTAGGACCATGACCGGGTGTAGGACCAAGGCCAGGTGTAGGACCATGACCGGGTGTAGGACCATGGCCAGGTGTAGGACCATGGCCAGGTGTAGGACCATGACCGGGTGTAGGACCATGACCGGGTGTGGGACCATGGCCGGGTGTAGGACCATGGCCTGGGGTGGGACCATGGCCGGGTGTAGGACGATGACCGGGTGTAGGACCATGACCGGGTGTAGGACCATGACCGGGTGTAGGACGATGACCGGGTGTAGGACCATGACCGGGTGTGGGACCATAGCCGGGTGTAGGACCAAGGCCGGGTGTAGGACGATGACCGGGTGTAGGACCATGACCGGGTGTGGGACCATAGCCGGGTGTGCGACCATGACCAGGTGTAGGACCAAGGCCAGGTGTAGGACCATGACCGGGTGTAGGACCATGACCGGGTGTAGGACCATGACCGGGTGTGGGACCATGACCGGGTGTGGGACCATGGCCGGGAGTAGGACCATGGCCGGGTGTAGGACCATGGCCGGGTGTGGGACCATGGCCGGGTGTAGGACCATGGCCGGGTGTAGGACCATGGCCGGGTGTAGGACCATGACCGGGTGTAGGACCATGGCCGGGTGTAGGACCATGGCCGGGTGTGGGGCCATGGCCGGGTGTAGGAGCATGACCAGGTGTGGGACCATGGCCGGGTGTATGACCATGGCCGGGTGTAGGACCATGACCGGGTGTGGAACCATAGCAGGGTGTAGGACCATGACCGGGTGTAGGACCATCGCCGGGTGTAGGACCATGGCCGGGTGTGGGACCATGGCCGGGTGAGGGACCATAGCCGGGTGTAGGACCATTACCGGGTGCAGGACCATGGCCGGGTGTAGGACCATGGCTGGGTGTGGGACCATGGCCGGGTGTGGGACCATGGCCGGGTGTAGGACCATAGCCGGGTGTGCGACCATGGCCAGGTGTGGGACCAAGGCCAGGTGTAGGACCAAGGCCAGGTGTAGGACCATGACCGGGTGTAGGACCATCGCCGGGTGTAGGACCATGGCCGGGTGTGGGACCATGGCCGGGTGAGGGACCATAGCCGGGTGTAGGACCATTACCGGGTGCAGGACCATGGCCGGGTGTAGGACCATGGCTGGGTGTGGGACCATGGCCGGGTGTGGGACCATGGCCGGGTGTAGGACCATAGCCGGGTGTGCGACCATGGCCAGGTGTGGGACCAAGGCCAGGTGTAGGACCATGGCCGGGTGTAGGACCATGATCGGGTGTGGGAACATGGCCCGGTGTAGGACCATGCCCGGGTGTAGGGCCAGGGCCGGGTGTGGGACCATAGCCGGGTGTGCGACCATGGCCAGGTGTGGGACCAAGGCCGGGTGTAGGACCATGACCGGGTGTGGGACCATGACCGGGTGTAGGACCAAGGCCAGGTGTAGGACCATGACCGGGTGTAGGACCATGACCGGGTATAGGACAATGGCCGGGTGTGGGACCATGGCCGTGTGTGGGACCATGGCCGGGTGTAGGACCATGACCGGGTGTAGGACCATGACCGGGTGTGGGACCATGGCCGGGTGTGGGACCATGGCCGGGTGTGGGACAATGGCCGGGTGTAGGACCATGACCGGGTGTGGGACCATGGCCGGGTGTAAGACCATGGCCGGGTGTAGGACCATGACCGGGTGTAGGACCATGGCCGGCTGTAGGACCCTGACCGGGTGTAGGATAATGGCCGGGTGTAGGACCACGGCCGGGTGTAGGACCATGACCGGGTGTAGGACCATGGCCGGGTGTAGGACCATGACCAGGTGTGGGACCATGGCTGGGTGTAGGACCATGACCGGGTGTGGGACCATGACCAGGTGTAGGACCATGGCCGGGTGTAGGACCATGACCGGGTGTAGGACCATGGCCGGGTGTAGGACCATGGCCGGGTGTAGGACCATGACCAGGTTTAGGACCATGACCGGGTGTAGGACCATGACCGGGTGTAGGACCATGACCGGGTGTAGGACAATGGCCGGGTGTGGGACCATGGCCGGGTATGGGACCATGACCGGGTGTGGGACCATGGCCGGGAGTAGGATCATGGCCGGGTGTGGGACCATGACCGGGTGTGGGACCATAGCAGGGTGTAGGACCATGACCGGGTGTAGGACCATGGCCGGGTGTAGGACCATGACCGGGTGTAGGACCATGGCCGGGTGTAGGACCATGATCGGGTGTGGGATCATGGCCGGGTGTGGGACCATGACCGGGTGTAGGACCATGACCGGGGGTGGGACCATGACCGGGTGTAGGACCATGACCGGGTGTAGGACCATGACCGGGTGTAGGACAATGGCCGGGTGTGGGACCATGGCCGGGTATGGGACCATGACCGGGTGTGGGACCATGGCCGGGAGTAGGATCATGGCCGGGTGAAGGACCATGGCCGGGTGTGGGACCATGACCGGGTGTGGGACCATAGCAGGGTGTAGGACCATGACCGGGTGTAGGACCATGGCCGGGTGTAGGACCATGACCGGGTGTAGGACCATGGCCGGGTGTAGGACCATGATCGGGTGTGGGATCATGGCCGGGTGTGGGACCATGACCGGGTGTAGGACCATGACCGGGTGTGGGACCATGGCCGGGTGTGGGACCATGACAGGGTTTCGGACCATGGCTGGGTGTAGGACCATGGCCGGGTGTAGGACACTGACCGGGTGTACGACCATGGTCGGGTGTAGGACCATGACCGGGTGTAGGACCATGATCGGGTGTGGGAACATGGCCGGGTGTAGGACCATGACCGGGTGTGGGACCATGACCGGGTGTAGGACCATGACCGGGTGTAGGACCATTACCGGGTGTAGGACCATGGCCGGGTGTAGGACCATGACCGGGTGTAGGACCATGATCGGGTGTGGGAACATGGCCGGGTGTAGGACCATGACCGGGTGTGGGACCATGACCGGGTGTGGGACCATGACCGGGTGTAGGACCATTACCGGGTGTAGGACCATGGCCGGGTGTAGGACCATGACCGGGTGTGGGACCATGGCCGGGTGTAGGACCATGGCCGGGTGTAGGACCATGGCCGGGTGTGGGACCATGGCTGGGTGTGGCACCATGGCCGGGTGTAGGACCATGACCGGGTGTAGGACCATGGCCGGGTGTAGGACCATGACCGGGTGTAGGACCATGACCGGGTGTGGGACCATGGCTGGGTGTGGCACCATGGCCGGGTGTAGGACCATGGCCGGGTGTAGGACCATGACCGGGTGTAGGACCATGGCCGGGTGTAGGACCATGGCCGGGTGTAGGACCATGACCGGGTGTAGGACCATGGCCGGGTGTGGGACCATGACAGGGTTTCGGACCATGGCCGGGTGTAGGACCATGACCGGGTGTAGGACCATGGCCGGGTGTAGGACCATGGCCGGGTGTAGGACCATGACCGGGTGTGGGACCATGGCCGGGTGTAGGACCATGATGGGGTGTTGGACCATGACCGGGTGTAGGACCATGGCCGGGTGTAGGACCATGACCGGGTGTAGGACCATGACCGGGTGTGGGACCATGACAGGGTTTCGGACCATGGCCGGGTGTAGGACCATGACGGGGTGTTGGACCATGACCGGGTGTAGGACCATGGCCGGGTGTGGGACCATGACCGGGTGTAGGACCATGACCGGGTGTGGGACCATGGCCAGGTGTAGGACCAAGGCCAGGTGTAGGACCATGACCGGGTGTAGGACCATGACCGGGTGTAGGACCAAGGCCAGGTGTAGGACCATGACCGGGTGTAGGACCATGGCCAGGTGTAGGACCAAGGCCAGGTGTAGGACCATGACCGGGTGTAGGACCATGACCGGGTGTAGGACCATGACCGGGTGTGGGACCATGGCCGTGTGTAGGACCATGGCCTGGGGTGGGACCATGGCCGGGTGTAGGACCATGACCGGGTGTAGGACCATGACCGGGTGTAGGACCATGACCGGGTGTAGGACGATGACCGGGTGTAGGACCATGACCGGGTGTAGGACCATGACCGGGTGTAGGACCATGACCGGGTGTGGGACCATGGCCGGGTGTGGGACCATGGCCGGGTGTAGGACCATGGCCGGGTGTAGGACCATGACCGGGTGTAGGCCCATGACCGGGTGTAGGACCAAGGCCAGGTGTAGGACCATGACCGGGTGTAGGACCATGACCGGGTGTAGGACCATGACCGGGTGTAGGACCATGACCGGGTGTGGGACCATGGCCGGGTGTAGGACCATGGCCTGGGGTGGGACCATGGCCGGGTGTAGGACGATGACCGGGTGTAGGACCATGACCGGGTGTAGGACGATGACCGGGTGTAGGACCATGACCGGGTGTAGGACCATGACCGGGTGTAGGACGATGACCGGGTGAAGGACCATGACCGGGTGTGCGACCATGACCAGGTGTAGGACCAAGGCCAGGTGTAGGACCATGACCGGGTGTAGGACCATGACCGGGTGTAGGACCATGACCGGGTGTGGGACCATGACCGGGTGTGGGACCATGGCCGGGTGTAAGACCATGGCCGGGTGTAGGACCATGACCGGGTGTGGGACCATGGCCGGGAGTAGGACCATGGCCGGGTGTAGGACCATGGCCGGGTGTAGGACCAAGGCCAGGTGTAGGACCATGACCGGGTGTAGGACCATGGCCAGGTGTAGGACCAAGGCCAGGTGTAGGACCATGACCGGGTGTGGGACCATGGCCGGGTGTAGGACCATGGCCGGGTGTGGGACCATGGCCGGGTCAGGGACCATAGCCGGGTGTAGGACCATTACCGGGTGCAGGACCATGGCCGGGTGTAGGACCATGGCTGGGTGTGGGACAATGGCCGGGTGTGGGACCATGGCCGGGTGTAGGACCATAGCCGGGTGTGCGACCATGGCCAGGTGTGGGACCAAGGCCAGGTGTAGGACCATGGCCGGGTGTAGGACCATGATCGGGTGTGGGAACATGGCCCGGTGTAGGACCATGCCCGGGTGTAGGGCCAGGGCCGGGTGTGGGACCATAGCCGGGTGTGCGACCATGGCCAGGTGTGGGACCAAGGCCGGGTGTAGGACCATGACCGGGTGTGGGACCATGACCGGGTGTAGGACCAAGGCCAGGTGTAGGACCATGACCGGGTGTAGGACCATGACCGGGTGTAGGACAATGGCCGGGTGTGGGACCATGGCCGTGTGTGGGACCATGGCCGGGTGTAGGACCATGACCGGGTGTAGGACCATGACCGGGTGTGGGACCATGGCCGGGTGTGGGACCATGGCCGGGTGTGGGACAATGGCCGGGTGTAGGACCATGACCGGGTGTGGGACCATGGCCGGGTGTACGACCATGGCCGGGTGTAGGACCATGACCGGGTGTAGGACCATGGCCGGCTGTAGGACCCTGACCGGGTGTAGGACAATGGCCGGGTGTAGGACCACGGCCGGGTGTAGGACCATGACCGGGTGTAGGACCATGGCCGGGTGTGGGACCATGACCAGGTGTGGGACCATGGCTGGGTGTAGGACCATGACCGGGTGTGGGACCATGACCAGGTGTAGGACCATGGCC
Source organism: Chiloscyllium plagiosum (assembly GCF_037043375.1). NCBI lineage: Eukaryota > Metazoa > Chordata > Chondrichthyes > Orectolobiformes > Hemiscylliidae > Chiloscyllium > Chiloscyllium plagiosum. The sequence goes on along the minus strand of NW_028270176.1, from coordinate 32,426,243 downwards.
GGGTGTGGGACCATGGCCGGGTGTAGGACCATGGCCGGGTGTAGGACCATGACCAGGTTTAGGACCATGACCGGGTGTAGGACCATGACCGGGTGTAGGACCATGACCGGGTGTAGGACAATGGCCGGGTGTGGGACCATGGCCGGGTATGGGACCATGACCGGGTGTGGGACCATGGCCGGGAGTAGGATCATGGCCGGGTGAAGGACCATGGCCGGGTGTGGGACCATGACCGGGTGTGGGACCATAGCAGGGTGTAGGACCATGACCGGGTGTAGGACCATCGCCGGGTGTAGGACCATGGCCTGGTGTAGGACCATGGCCGGGTGTAGGACCATGACCGGGTGTAGGACCATGGCCTGGTGTAGGACCATGGCCAGGTGAAGGACCATGGCCGGGTGTAGGACCATGACCGGGTGTAGGACCATGACCGGGTGTGGGACCATGACCGGGTGTAGGACCATGGCCGGGTGTAGGACCATGCCCGGGTGTGGGACCATGGCCGGGTGTATGACCATGGCCTGGTGTGGGACCATGGCCGGGTGTAGGACTATGGCCAGGTGAAGGACCATGGCCGGGTGTAGGACCATGCCCGGGTGTAGGACCATGACCGGGTGTAGGACCCTGACCGGGTGTAGGACCCTGACCGGATGTGGGACCATGACCGGATGTGGGACCATGGCCGGGTGTATGACCATCGCCGGGTGTAAGGCCATGGCCGGGTGTAGGACCATGACCGGGTGTAGGACCATGGCCGGGTGTAAGACCATGGCCGGGTGTAGGACCATGGCCGGGTGTAAGACCATGGCCGGGTCTAGGACCATGACCGGGTGTAGGACCATGGCCGGGTGTAAGACCATGGCCGGGTGTAGGACCATGACCGGGTGTAGGACCATGGCCGGGTGTGGGACCATGGCCGGGTGTAGGACCATGACCGGGTGTGGAACTATAGCCGGGTGTAGGACCATGGCCGAGTGTGGGGCCATGGCCGGGTGTGGGACCATGGTCGGGTGAGGGACCATGGCCGGGTGTGGGACCATGGCCGGGTGTAGGACCCTGACCGGGTGTAGGACCATGGCCGGGTGTAGGACCATTACCGGGTGCAGGACCATGGCTGGGTGTAGGACCATGGCCGGGTGTAGGACAATGGCCGGGTGTAGGACCATGGCCGGGTGTAGGACTATGGCCAGGTGAAGGACCATGGCCGGGTGTAGGACCGTGGCCGGGTGTAGGACCATGGCCGGGTGTAGGACCATGACCGGGTGTGGGACCATGGCCGGATGTGGGACCATGGCCAGTTGTAGGACCATGGCCGGGTGTAGGACCATGACCGGGTGTTGGACCATGGCCGGGTGTAGGACCATGACCGGGTGTGGGACCATGGCCGGGTGTAGGACCCTGACCGGGTGTAGGACCATGGCCGGGTGTGGGATCATGGCCGGGTGTGGGACCATGACCGGGTGTAGGACCCTGACCGGATGTAGGACCATGGCCGGGTGTAGGACCATGACCGGGTGTAGGATCACGGCTGGGTGTGGGACCATGACCGGGTGTGGGACCATGACCGGGTGTGGGACCATGACCGGGTGTGGGACCCTGACCGGGTGTAGGACCATGACCGGGTGTAGGACCATGACCGTATGTAGGACCATGACCGGGTGTAGGACCATGGCCGGGTGTTGGACCATGGCCGGGTGTGGGACCATGGCCGGGTGTGGGACCATGGCCGGGTGTAGGACCATGGCCGGGTGTGGGACCATGGCCAGGTGTAGGATCATGGCCGGGTGTAGGACCCTGACCGGGTGTAGAATCACGGCCGGGTGTGGGACCATGACCGGGTGTGGGACCATGACCGGGTGTAGGACCACGGCCGGGTGTAGGACCATGGCCGGGTGTGGGACCATGACCGGGTGTAGGACCACGGCCGGGTGTAGGACCATGGCCGGGTGTGGGACCATGACAGGGTTTCGGACCATGACCGGGTGTAGGACCATGGCCGGGTGTAGGACTATGGCCAGGTGAAGGACCATGGCCGGGTGTAGGACCATGCCCGGGTGTAGGACCATGACCAGGTGTAGGACCCTGACCGGGTGTAGGACCCTTACCGGATGTGGGACCATGACCGGATGTGGGACCATGGCCGGGTGTATGACCATCGCCGGGTGTAAGACCATGGCCGGGTGTAGGACCATGACCGGGTGTAGGACCATGGCCGGGTGTAAGACCATGGCCGGGTGTAGGACCATGGCCGGGTGTAAGACCATGGCCGGGTGTAGGACCATGACCGGGTGTAGGACCATGGCCGGGTGTAAGACCATGGCCGGGTGTAGGACCATGACCGGGTGTAGGACCATGGCCGGGTGTGGGACCATGGCCGGGTGTAGGACCATGACCGGGTGTGGAACTATAGCCGGGTGTAGGACCATGGCCGAGTGTGGGGCCATGGCCGGGTGTGGGACCATGGCCGGGTGAGGGACCATGGCCGGGTGTGGGACCATGGCCGGGTGTAGGACCCTGACCGGGTGTAGGACCATGGCCGGGTGTAGGACCATTACCGGGTGCAGGACCATGGCTGGGTGTAGGACCATGGCCGGGTGTAGGACAATGGCCGGGTGTAGGACCATGGCCGGGTGTAGGACTATGGCCAGGTGAAGGACCATGGCCGGGTGTAGGACCGTGGCCGGGTGTAGGACCATGGCCGGGTGTAGGACCATGACCGGGTGTGGGACCATGGCCGGATGTGGGACCATGGCCAGTTGTAGGACCATGGCCGGGTGTAGGACCATGACCGGGTGTAGGACCATGGCCGGGTGTAGGACCATGATCGGGTGTGGGATCATGGCCGGGTGTGGGACCATGACCGGGTGTAGGACCATGACCGGGTGTGGGACCATGGCCGGGTGTGGGACCATGACAGGGTTTCGGACCATGGCTGGGTGTAGGACCATGGCCGGGTGTAGGACACTGACCGCGTGTACGACCATGGTCGGGTGTAGGGCCATGGCCGGCTGTGGATCCATGACCGGGTGTAGGACCATGGCCAGATGTAGGACCATGACTGGGTGTAGGACCATGATCGGGTGTGGGAACATGGCCGGGTGTAGGACCATGACCGGGTGTGGGACCATGACCGGGTGTAGGACCATGACCGGGTGTAGGACCATTACCGGGTGTAGGACCATGGCCGGGTGTAGGACCATGACCGGGTGTAGGACCATGGCCGGGTGTAGGACCATGACCGGGTGTAGGACCATGGCCGGGTGTGGGAACATGGCCGGGTGTAGGACCATGACCGGGTGTGGGACCATGACCGGGTGTGGGACCATGACCGGGTGTAGGACCATGACCGGGTGTAGGACCATTACCGGGTGTAGGACCATGGCCGGGTGTAGGACCATGATCGGGTGTAGGACCATGGCCGGGTGTAGGATCATGGCCGGGTGTAGGATCATGGCCGGGTGTAGGACCATGACCGGGTGTAGGACACTGACCGGGTGTACGACCATGGTCGGGTGTAGGACCATGGCCGGGTGTAGGATCATGGCCGGGTGTGGGACCATGGCCGGGTGTAGGACCCTGACCGGATCTAGGACCATGGCCGGGTGTAGGACCATGACCGGGTGTAGGATCACGGCCGGGTGTGGGACCATGACCGGGTGTGGGACCATGACCGGGTGTGGGCCCCTGACCGGGTGTAGGACCATGACCGGGTGTAGGACCATGACCGGGTGTAGGACCATGACCGTATGTAGGACCATGACCGGGTGTAGGACCATGGCCGGGTGTTGGACCATGGCCGGGTGTAGGACCATGGCCGGGTGTGGGACCATGGCCGGGTGTAGGACCATGACCGGGTGTGGGACCATGGCCAGGTGTAGGACCATGGCCGGGTGTAGGACCCTGACCGGGTGTAGGATCACGGCCGGGTGTGGGACCATGACCGGGTGTGGGACCATGACCGGGTGTAGGACCACGGCCGGGTGTAGGACCATGGCCGGGTGTGGGACCATGACCGGGTGTAGGACCACGGCCGGGTGTAGGACCATGGCCGGGTGTGGGACCATGACAGGGTTTCGGACCATGACCGGGTGTAGGACCATGGCCGGGTGTAGGACCATGACCGGATGTAGGACCATGACCGGGTGTAGGACCATGGCCGGGTGTAGGACCATGGCCGGGTGTGGGACCATGACAGGGTTTCGGACCATGACCGGGTGTAGGACCATGGCCGGGTGTAGGACCATGACCGGATGTAGGACCATGACCGGGTGTAGGACCATGACCGGGTGTAGGACCAAGGCCAGGTGTAGGACCATGACCGGGTGTAGGACCATGGCCAGGTGTAGGACCAAGGCCAGGTGTAGGACCATGACCGGGTGTAGGACCATGACCGGGTGTGGGACCATGGCCGGGTGTAGGACCATGGCCTGGGGTGGGACCATGGCCGGGTGTAGGACGATGACCGGGTGTAGGACCATGACCGGGTGTAGGACGATGACCGGGTGTAGGACCATGACCGGGTGTAGGACCATTGCCGGGTGTAGGACGATGACCGGGTGTGGGACCATAGCCGGGTGTAGGACCAAGGCCGGGTGTAGGACGATGACCGGGTGTAGGACCATGACCGGGTGTGGGACCATAGCCGGGTGTGCGACCATGACCAGGTGTAGGACCAAGGCCAGGTGTAGGACCATGACCGGGTGTAGGACCATGACCGGGTGTAGGACCATGACCGGGTGTGGGACCATGACCGGGTGTGGGACCATGGCCGGGTGTAAGACCATGGCCGGGTGTAGGACCATGACCGGGTGTGGGACCATGGCCGGGAGTAGGACCATGGCCGGGTGTAGGACCATGGCCGGGTGTGGGACCATGGCCGGGTGTAGGACCATGGCCGGGTGTAGGACCATGGCCGGGTGTAGGACCATGACCGGGTGTAGGACCATGGCCGGGTGTAGGACCATGGCCGGATGTGGGGCCATGGCCGGGTGTAGGAGCATGACCAGGTGTGGGACCATGGCCGGGTGTATGACCATGGCCGGGTGTAGGACCATGACCGGGTGTGGAACCATAGCAGGGTGTAGGACCATGACCGGGTGTAGGACCATCGCCGGGTGTAGGACCATGGCCGGGTGTGGGACCATGGCCGGGTGAGGGACCATAGCCGGGTGTAGGACCATTACCGGGTGCAGGACCATGGCCGGGTGTAGGACCATGGCCGGGTGTGGGACCATGGCCGGGTGTGGGACCATGGCCGGGTGTAGGACCATAGCCGGGTGTGCGACCATGGCCGGGTGTAGGACCATGGCCGGGTGTAGGACCATGATCGGGTGTGGGAACATGGCCCGGTGTAGGACCATGCCCGGGTGTAGGGCCAGGGCCGGGTGTGGGACCATAGCCGGGTGTGCGACCATGGCCAGGTGTGGGACCAAGGCCGGGTGTAGGACCATGACCGGGTGTGGGACCATGGCCGGGTGTAGGACCATGACCGGGTGTAGGACCATGACCGGGTGTAGGACAATGGCCGGGTGTGGGACCATGGCCGTGTGTGGGACCATGACCGGGTGTAGGACCATGACCGGGTGCAGGACCATGGCCGGGTGTAGGACCATGGCTGGGTGTGGGACCATGGCCGGGTGTGGGACCATGGCCGGGTGTAGGACCATAGCCGGGTGTGCGACCATGGCCAGGTGTGGGACCAAGGCCAGGTGTAGGACCATGGCCGGGTGTAGGACCATGATCGGGTGTGGGAACATGGCCCGGTGTAGGACCATGCCCGGGTGTAGGGCCAGGGCCGGGTGTGGGACCATAGCCGGGTGTGCGACCATGGCCAGGTGTGGGACCAAGGCCGGGTGTAGGACCATGACCGGGTGTGGGACCATGGCCGGGTGTAGGACCATGACCGGGTGTAGGACCATGACCGGGTGTAGGACAATGGCCGGGTGTGGGACCATGGCCGTGTGTGGGACCATGGCCGGGTGTAGGACCATGACCGGGTGTAGGACCATGACCGGGTGTGGGACCATGGCCGGGTGTGGGACCATGGCCGGGTGTGGGACAATGGCCGGGTGTAGGACCATGACCGGGTGTGGGACCATGGCCGGGTGTAAGACCATGGCCGGGTGTAGGACCATGACCGGGTGTAGGACCATGGCCGGCTGTAGGACCCTGACCGGGTGTAGGACAATGGCCGGGTGTAGGACCACGGCCGGGTGTAGGACCATGACCGGGTGTAGGACCATGGCCGGGTGTGGGACCATGACCAGGTGTGGGACCATGGCTGGGTGTAGGACCATGACCGGGTGTGGGACCATGACCAGGTGTAGGACCATGGCCGGGTGTGGGACCATGGCCGGGTGTAGGACCATGGCCGGGTGTAGGACCATGACCAGGTTTAGGACCATGACCGGGTGTAGGACCATGACCGGGTGTAGGACCATGACCGGGTGTAGGACAATGGCCGGGTGTGGGACCATGGCCGGGTATGGGACCATGACCGGGTGTGGGACCATGGCCGGGAGTAGGATCATGGCCGGGTGAAGGACCATGGCCGGGTGTGGGACCATGACCGGGTGTGGGACCATAGCAGGGTGTAGGACCATGACCGGGTGTAGGACCATCGCCGGGTGTAGGACCATGGCCTAGTGTAGGACCATGGCCGGGTGTAGGACCATGACCGGGTGTAGGACCATGGCCTGGTGTAGGACCATGGCCAGGTGAAGGACCATGGCCGGGTGTAGGACCATGACCGGGTGTAGGACCATGACCGGGTGTGGGACCATGACCGGGTGTAGGACCATGGCCGGGTGTAGGACCATGCCCGGGTGTGGGACCATGGCCGGGTGTATGACCATGGCCTGGTGTGGGACCATGGCCGGGTGTAGGACTATGGCCAGGTGAAGGACCATGGCCGGGTGTAGGACCATGCCCGGGTGTAGGACCATGACCAGGTGTAGGACCCTGACCGGGTGTAGGACCCTGACCGGATGTGGGACCATGACCGGATGTGGGACCATGGCCGGGTGTATGACCATCGCCGGGTGTAAGACCATGGCCGGGTGTAGGACCATGACCGGGTGTAGGACCATGGCCGGGTGTAAGACCATGGCCGGGTGTAGGACCATGGCCGGGTGTAAGACCATGGCCGGGTGTAGGACCATGACCGGGTGTAGGACCATGGCCGGGTGTAAGACCATGGCCGGGTGTAGGACCATGACCGGGTGTAGGACCATGGCCGGGTGTGGGACCATGGCCGGGTGTAGGACCATGACCGGGTGTGGAACTATAGCCGGGTGTAGGACCATGGCCAAGTGTGGGGCCATGGCCGGGTGTGGGACCATGGCCGGGTGTGGGACCATGGCCGGGTGTGGGACCATGGCCGGGTGTAGGACCCTGACCGGGTTTAGGACCATGGCCGGGTGTAGGACCATTACCGGGTGCAGGACCATGGCTCGGTGTAGGACCATGGCCGGGTGTAGGACAATGGCCGGGTGTAGGACCATGGCCGGGTGTAGGACTATGGCCAGGTGAAGGACCATGGCCGGGTGTAGGACCGTGGCCGGGTGTAGGACCATGGCCGGGTGTAGGACCATGACCGGGTGTGGGACCATGGCCGGATGTGGGACCATGGCCAGTTGTAGGACCATGGCCGGGTGTAGGACCATGACCGGGTGTAGGACCATGGCCGGGTGTAGGACCATGACCGGGTGTAGGACCATGACCGGGTGTGGGACCATGGCCGGGTGTGGGACCATGACAGGGTTTCGGACCATGGCTGGGTGTAGGACCATGGCCGGGTGTAGGACACTGACCGGGTGTACGTCCATGGTCGGGTGTAGGGCCATGGCCGGCTGTGGATCCATGACCGGGTGTAGGACCATGGCCAGATGTAGGACCATGACCGGGTGTAGGACCATGATCGGGTGTGGGAACATGGCCGGGTGTAGGACCATGACCGGGTGTGGGACCATGACCGGGTGTAGGACCATGACCGGGTGTAGGACCATTACCGGGTGTAGGACCATGGCCGGGTGTAGGACCATGGCCGGGTGTAGGACCATGATCGGGTGTGGGAACATGGCCGGGTGTAGGACCATGACCGGGTGTGGGACCATGACCGGGTGTGGGACCATGACCGGGTGTAGGACCATGACCGGGTGTAGGACCATTACCGGGTGTAGGACCATGGCCGGGTGTAGGACCATGATCGGGTGTAGGACCATGGCCGGGTGTAGGATCATGGCTGGGTGTAGGACCATGGCTGGGTGTAGGACCATGACCGGGTGTAGGACACTGACCGGGTGTACGACCATGGTCGGGTGTAGGACCATGGCCGGGTGTAGGATCATGGCCGGGTGTGGGACCATGGCCGGGTGTAGGACCCTGACCGGATGTAGGACCATGGCCGGGTGTAGGACCATGACCGGGTGTAGGGTCACGGCCGGGTGTGGGACCATGACCGGGTGTAGGATCACGGCCGGGTGTGGGACCATGACCGGGTGTGGGACCCTGACCGGGTGTAGGACCATGACCGGGTGTAGGACCATGACCGTATGTAGGACCATGACCGGGTGTAGGACCATGGCCAGGTGTTGGACCATGGCCGGGTGTAGGACCATGGCCGGGTGTGGGACCATGGCCGGGTGTAGGACCATGGCCGGGTGTGGGACCATGGCCAGGTGTAGGACCATGGCCGGGTGTAGGACCCTGACCGGGTGTAGGATCACGGCCGGGTGTGGGACCATGACCGGGTGTGGGACCATGACCGGGTGTAGGACCACGGCCGGGTGTAGGTCCATGGCCGGGTGTGGGACCATGACCGGGTGTAGGACCACGGCCGGGTGTAGGACCATGGCCGGGTGTGGGACCATGACAGGGTTTCGGACCATGACCGGGTGTAGGACCATGGCCGGGTGTAGGACCATGACCGGATGTAGGACCATGACCGGGTGTAGGACCATGGCCGGGTGTAGGACCATGGCCGGGTGTGGGACCATGACAGGGTTTCGGACCATGACCGGGTGTAGGACCATGGCCGGGTGTAGGACAATGACCGGATGTAGGACCATGACCGGGTGTAGGACCATGGCCGGGTGTAGGACCATGGCCGGGTGTGGGACCATGACCAGGTGTAGGACCATGGCCGGGTGTAGGACCATTGCCGGGTGTAGGACCCTGACCGGGTGTAGGACCATGACCGGATGTAGGATCATGACCGGGTGTGGGACCATGGCCGGGTGTAGGACCATGGCCGGGTGTAGGACCATGGCCGGGTGTAGGACCATGACCGGGTGTGGGACCATGGCCGGGAGTAGGACCATGGCGGGTGTAGGACCATGACCGGGTGTAGGACCATGGCCAGGTGAAGGACCATGGCCGGGTGTAGGACCCTGGCCGGGTGTAGGACTATGACCGGGTGTGGGACCATGGCCGGGTGTAGGACCATGACCGGGTGTAGGACCCTGACCGGGTATAGGACCATGACCGGGTGTAGGACCATGACCGGGTGTAGGACCATGGCCGGGTGTAGGACCATTACCGGGTGTGGGACCATGACCGGGTGTGGGACCATGGCCATGTGTCGGACCATGACCGGGTGTGGGACCATGACCAGGTGTAGGACAATGGCCGGGTGTGGGACCATGGCCGGGTGTAGGACACTGACCGGGTGTAGAGCCATGGTCGGGTGTAGGATCATGGCCGGGTGTAGGACCATGACCGGATGTAGGACCATGGCCGGGTGTGGGACCATGGCCGGGTGTAGGACCCTGACCGGGTGTAGGATCACGGCCGGGTGTGGGACCATGACCGGGTGTTGGACCATGACTGGGTGTGGGACCATGGCCAGGTGTGGGACCATGGCCAGGTGTAGGACCATGGCCGGGTGTAGGACCATGGCCGGGTGTAGGACCATGGCCAGGTGTAGGACCATGACCGGGTGTAGGACCATGACCGTGTGTAGGACCATGACCGGGTGTAGGACCATGGCCGGGTGTAGGACCCTGACCGGGTGTAGGATCACGGCCGGGTGTGGGACCACGGCCGGATGTAGGACCATGGCCGGGTGTAGGACCATCGCCGGGTGTATGACCATCGCCGGGTGTATGACCATGACCAGGTGTACGACCCTGACCGGGTATAGGACCATGGCCGGGTGTTGGACCCTGACCGGGTGTAGGACCATGACCGGGTGTAGGACCATGATCGGGTGTGGGAACATGGCCTGGTGTAGGACCATGGTCGGGTGTAGGACCATGACCGGGTGTAGGATCACGGCCGGGTGTGGGACCATGACCGGGTGTAGGACCATGACCGGGTGTGGGACCATGGCCGGGTGTAGGACCATGACCGGGTGTGGGGCCATGGCCGGGTGTGGAACCAGGGCCGGGTGTGGGACCATGACCGGGTGTAGGACCATGACAGGCTGTAGGACCATGGCCGGGTGTAGGACCATGGCCGGGTGTGGGACCATGGTCGGGTGTAAGACCATGGCCGGGTGTGGGACCAAGGCCGAGTGTGGGGCCATGACCGGGTGCGGGACCATGGCCGGGTGTGGGACGAGGACCGGGTGTAGGACCATGACCAGGTGTGGGACCATGACCGGGTGTGGGACCATGGCCAGGTGTAGGACCATGACCAGGTGTAGGACCATGGCCGGGTGTGGGACCATGACCGGGTGTAGGACCATGACCGGGTGTGGGACCATGGCCGGGTGTAGGACCATGACCGGGTGTAGGACCATGGCCGGGTGTGGGACCATGGCCGTGTGTCGGACCATGGCCGGGTGTGGGACCATGGCCGGGTGTTGGACCATGACCGGGTGTGGCATCATGACCGGGTTTAGGACCATGGCCGGGTGTAGGACAATGACCGCGTGTGGGTCCATGGCCAGGTGTAGGACCATGACCGGGTGTAGGACCATGACCGGGTGTGGGACCATGACCGGGTGTGGGACCATGGCCGGGTGTGGGACCATGACCGGGTGTGGGACCATGACAGGGTTTCGGACCATGACCGGGTGTTGGACCATGACCGGGTGTAGGACCATGACCGGGTTAGGACCATGATCGGGTGTGGAAACATGGCCGGGTGTGGGACCATGACCGGGTGTGGGACCATGACAGGGTTTCGGACCATGACCGGGTGTTGGACCATGGCCGGGTGTAGTACCATGACGGGGTGTTGGACCATGACCGGGTGTAGGACCATGGCCAGATGTAGGACCATGGCCGGGTGTATGACCATGGCCGGGTGTGGGACCATGACCGGGTGTAGGACCATGGCCAGATGTAGGACCATGGCCGGGTGTAGGACCACGGCCGGGTGTGGGACCATGGCCGGGTGTGGGGCCATGGCCGGTTGTAGGACCATGACCGGGTGTGGGACCATGGCCAGGTGTTGGACCATGGCCGGGTGTAGGACCACGGCCGGGTGTAGGACCATGGCCGGGTGTGGGACCACGGCCGGATGTAGGACCATGACCGGGTGTGGGACCATGGCCGGGTGTGGGGCCATGGCCGGATGTAGGACCATGACCGGGTGTAGGACCACGGCCTGGTGTAGGACCATGGCCGGATGTAGGACCATGGCCGGATGTAGGACCTTGACCGGGTGTAGGACCATGGCCGGGTGTAGGACCATGACCGGGTGTAGGACCACGGCCGGATGTAGGACCATGACCGGGTGTGGGACCATGGCCGTGTGTAGGACCATGACCGGGTGTAGGACCATGACCGGGTGTAGGACCATGACCGGATGTAGGACCATGACCGGGTGTGGGACCATGGCCGGGTGTAGGACCATGACCGGGTGTCGGACCATGACCGGGTGTAGGACCATGGCCGGGTGTAGGACCACGGCCGGGTGTAGGACCATGGCCGGGTGTGGGACCACGGCCGGATGTAGGACCATGACCGGGTGTAGGATCATGGCCGGGTGTAGGACCCTGACCGGGTGTAGGACCATGGCCGGGTGTAGGACCATGACCGGGTGTGGGACCATGGCCGGGAGTAGGACCATGGCCGGGTGTAGGACCATGGCCGGGTGTAGGACCATGGCCGGGTGTTGGGCCATGGCCGGGTGTGGGACCATGGCCGGGTGTAGGACCATGACCGGATGTAGGACAATGGCCAGGTGAAGGACCATGGCCGGGTGTAGGACCATGACCGGGTGTGGGACCATGACCGGTGTAGGACCCTGACCGGGTGTAGGACCATGACCGGGTGTGGGACCCTGACCGGGTATAGGACCATGACCGGGTGTGGGACCATGACCGGGTGTGGGACCATGACCGGGTGTGGGACCCTGACCGGGTATAGGACCATGACCGGGTGTGGGACCATGACCGGGTGTGGGACCATGACCGGGTATAGGACCATGACCGGGTGTGGGACCATGACCGGGTGTGGGACCATGACCGGGTATAGGACCATGACCGGGTGTAGGACCATGGCCGGGTGTAGGACCATGGCCGGGTGTAGGACCATGACCGGGTGTAGGACCATGACCGGTGTAGGACCCTGACCGGGTATAGGACCATGACCAGGTGTGGGACCATGGCCGGGTGTAGGACCATGGCCGGGTGTAGGACCATGGCCGGGTGTAGGACCATGACCGGGTGTAGGACCATGGCCGGGTGTAGGACCATGACCGGGTGTGGGACCATGGCCCGGTGTAGGACCATGGCCGGGTGTAGGACCATGACCGGGTGTGGGACCATGGCCGGGTGTGGGACCATGACCGGGTAGTGGGACCATGGCCGTGTGTCGGACCATGACCGGGTGTGGCATCATGACCGGGTTTAGGACCATGGCCGGGTGTAGGACAATGACCGCGTGTGGGACCATGACCAGGTGTAGGACCATGGCCAGGTGTAGGACCATGGCCGGGTGTAGGACCATGGCCGGGTGTGGGACCATGGCCGGGTGTAGGACCATGACCGGGTGTAGGACCATGACCGCGTATGGGACCATGGCCGGGTGTGGGACCATGACCGGGTGTGGGACCATGACAGGGTTTCGGACCATGACCGGGTGTAGGACCATGACCGGGTGTAGGACCATGACCGGGTGTGGGACCATGACAGGGTTTCGGACCATGACCGGGTGTAGGACCATGACCGGGTGTAGGACCATGACCGGGTGTGGGAACATGGCCCGGTGTAGTGCCATGGCCAGGTGTAGCACCATGACGGGGTGTTGGACCATGACCGGGTGTAGGACCATTGCCAGATTTAGGACCATGACCGGGTGTAGGACCATGACCGGGTGTGGGACCATGACCGGGTGTAGGACCATGACGGGGTGTTGGACCATGACCGGGTGTAGGACCATTGCCAGATTTAGGACCATGACCGGGTGTAGGACCATGACCGGGTGTGGGACCATGACCGGGTGTAGGACCATGGCCGGGTGTAGGACCATGATCGGGTGTAGGACCATGACCGGGTGTGGGACCATGACCGGGTGTAGGACCATGACCGGGTGTGGGACCATGACCGGGTGTGGGACCATGACCGGGTGTAGGACCATGGCCGGGTGTAGGACCATGATCGGGTGTAGGACCATGACCGGGTGTAGGACCATGGCCGGGTGTAGGACCATGGCCGGGTGTTGGGCCATGGCCGGGTGTAGGACCATGGCCGGGTGTATGACCATGACCGGGTGTGGGACCATGGCCGGGTGTAGGACCATGGCCGGGTGTAGGACCATGACTGGGTGTGGGACCATGGCCGGGTGTAGGACCATCGCCAGGTGTATGACCATGACCGGGTGTAGGACCATGGCCGGGTGTAGGACCATGACCGGGTGTAGACCATGACCGGGTGTGGGACCATGGCCGGGTGTGGGACCATGACCGGGTGTAGACCATGACCGGGTGTGGGACCATGGCCGGGTGTGGGACCATGACCGGGTGTGGGACCATGACCAGCTGTGGGACCATGGCCGGGTGTGGGGCCATGGCCGGGTGTGGGACCCTGACCGGGTGTAGGACCATGGCCGGGTGTGGGGCCATGGCCGGGTGTGGGACCCTGACCGGGTGTAGGACCATGACCGGGTGTAGGACCATGGCCGGGTGTGGGACCCTGACCGGGTGTGGGACCATGGCCGGGTGTGGGACCATGGCCGGGTGTGGGACCATGGCCGGGTGTTGGACCATGGCCGGGTGTAGGACCATGGCCGGGTGTGGGACCATGGCCGGGTGTTGGACCATGGCCGGGTGTAGGACCATGGCCAGGTGTAGGACCATGGCCGGTTGTGGGACCATGGCCCGGTGTAGGACCATGGCCGGGTGTAGGACCATGGCCGGTTGTGGGACCATGGCCGGGTGTAGGACCATGGCCGGTTGTGGGACCATGGCCGGGTGTAGGACCATGGCCGGGTGTAGGACCATGGCCGGTTGTGGGACCATGGCTGGGTGTTGGACCATGGCCGGGTGTTGGACCATGACCGGGTGTAGGACCATGACCGGGTGTAGGACCATGGCCGGGTGTAGGACCATGACCGGGTGTAGGACCATGACCGGGTGTAGGACCATGACCGGTTGTAGACCCATGGTCGGGTGTAGGATCATGGCCGGGTGTAGGACCATGGCTGGATGTAGGACCATGGCCGGGTGTAGGACACTGACCGGGTGTAGGACCATGACCGGGTGTAGGACCATGGTCGGGTGTAGGACCATGACCGGGTGTGGGACCATGACCGGGTGTGGGACCATGACCGGGTGTAGGACCATGACCGGGTAAGGGACCATGGCCGGATGTAAGACCATGACCGGGTATGGGACCATGACCGGGTATGGGACCATGGCCGGGTGTAGGACCATGACCGGGTGTAGGACCATGACCCGGTGTAGGACCATGACCGGGGGTGGGACCATGACCGGGTGTAGGACCATGACCGGGTGTAGGACCATGACCGGGTGTAGGACCATGACCCGGTGTAGGACCATGACCGGGGGTGGGACCATGACCGGGTGTAGGACCATGACCGGGTGTAGGACCATGACCGGGTGTAGGACAATGGCCGGGTGTGGGACCATGGCCGGGTATGGGACCATGGCCGGGTGTAGGACCATGACCGGGTGTAGGACAATGGCCAGGTGTAGGACCATGGCTGGGTGTGGGACCATGGCCGGGTGTGGGACCATAGCCGGGTGTAGGACCATGGCCGGGTGTAGGACCATGGCCGGGTGTTGGGCCATGGCCGGGTGTAGGACCATGGCCGGGTGTAGGACCATGGCCGGGTGTAGGACCATGGCCGGGTGTTGGGCCATGGCCGGGTGTAGGACCATGGCCGGGTGTAGGACCATGACCGGGTGTGGGACCATGGCCGGGTGTAGGTCCATGGCCGGGTGTAGGACCATGACTGGGTGTGGGACCATGGCCGGGTGTAGGACCATCGCCAGGTGTATGACCATGACCGGGTGTAGGACCATGGCCGGGTGTAGGACCATGACCGGGTGTAGACCATGACCGGGTGTGGGACCATGGCCGGGTGTGGGACCATGACCGGGTGTGGGACCATGACCGGGTGTGGGACCATGACCAGGTGTGGGACCATGGCCGGGTGTGGGGCCATGGCCGGGTGTGGGACCCTGACCGGGTGTAGGACCATGGCCGGATGTGGGGCCATGGCCGGGTGTGGGACCCTGACCGGGTGTAGGACCATGACCGGGTGTAGGACCATGGCCGGGTGTGGGACCCTGACCGGGTGTGGGACCATGGCTGGGTGTGGGACCATGACCAGCTGTGGGACCATGGCCGGGTGTGGGGCCATGGCCGGGTGTTGGACCATGGCCGGGTGTAGGACCATGGCCGGGTGTGGGACCATGGCCGGGTGTTGGACCATGGCCGGGTGTAGGACCATGGCCAGGTGTAGGACCATGGCCGGTTGTGGGACCATGGCCGGGTGTAGGACCATGGCCGGTTGTGGGACCATGGCCGGGTGTGGGACCATGGCCGGGTGTAGGACCATGGCCGGTTGTGGGACCATGGCCGGGTGTAGGACCATGGCCGGTTGTGGGACCATGGCCGGGTGTAGGACCATGGCCGGGTGTAGGACCATGGCCGGTTGTGGGACCATGGCCGGGTGTTGGACCATGGCCGGGTGTTGGACCATGACCGGGTGTAGGACCATGGCCGGTTGTGGGACCATGGCCGGGTGTAGGACCATGGCCGGGTGTAGGACCATGGCCGGTTGTGGGACCATGGCCGGGTGTAGGACCATGGCCGGGTGTAGGACCATGGCCGTGTGTAGGACCATGGCCGGGTGTGGGACCATGACCGGGTGTGGGACCATGACCGGGTGTAGGACCATGGCCGGGTGTAGGACCATGGCCGGGTGTAGGACCATGACCGGGTGTAGGACCACGGCCGGGTGTGGGACCATGACCGGGTGTAGGACCATGGCCGGGTGTGGGACCATGACCAGGTGTAGGACCATGGCCGGTTGTGGGACCATGGCCGGGTGTAGGACCATGGCCGGTTGTGGGACCATGGCTGGGTGTGGGACCATGGCCGGGTGTGGGACCATGGCCGGGTGTAGGACCATGGCCGGTTGTGGGACCATGGCCGGGTGTAGGACCATGGCCGGGTGTAGGACCATGGCCGGTTGTGGGACCATGGCCGGGTGTTGGACCATGGCCGGGTGTTGGACCATGACCGGGTGTAGGACCATGGCTGGGTGTAGGACCATGGCCGGTTGTGGGACCATGACCGGGTGTAGGACCATGGCCGGGTGTGGGACCATGGCCGGGTGTGGGACCATGGCCGGGTGTGGGACCATGGCCGGGTGGGGCCATTCGGAACAGCCAATTTGGCGCAGCCCGGTTTGGCGCAGACTGAACTCTGATAGATAGATAGATAGAGGCGGAACTGTCTCGTCGCAGCTCATATTCGTTTTCAGGCTAAGCTACAAGCATTAATGAAAGCAATAAAAAGAAAAATAATGTTTATCCTCTTCAGTAAAAATGTTAAAAAGAAAATAAAAATGAAAGAAATAAGGTAAATACACAAAAATCTGAAATATGACATTTATTCACATGGGTAATCCCTCGTAAATACTCAATGTCATTTCGCTCACTAAATCTTCTTACAACTGTCTGTATTCCAGCGTCTGCTTCCCTGGATTTCAACGGAATATCATTTCAATGGGTTATATTTTATTTTAATAATAGCTACAAACAACAAAGCAGTTCTGTGCCTAAATGGGTCTGCACCAAGCCGGCCGCGCTGAATGGTCCCACCCTGACCATGGCGTTATGTAGGGTACGTACCTAGAATCGTTAAATGGGCTGCTATTTTCTGTTTTCCATGAGGGTATGTTGTGAGGTCACATGTATAATTCCCCTCATCCTGCATTTCCAACGCTTTTATTCGGATTGATCCATCCAGGAGAGATTGGTTTCTCAACTCTATCCGTCCGGAATAGTTTTCATTTAGGACATTAAACTTAAACTTCGGGTTATACACAGCGATGGGCTTCTCCTGATGGTCTTTTATCCAGGAAAGCTGTGTTAACTTCCCGCTGCCTGTTGTTAGCTGGCACGGGATTAGTACCTCGGTCCCTACAAGAGCCGTAAGGAAGACCTTCTCTCCAATGACACCAGTTGGAGCTAGGAAAGGCAACAGGAAATGTCACATTTGGGAAAGACATTGGAGGAGGACATATACTCAAAGTGAATCAGAGATACAGAGTCCGAACAAAACATAATTGCAATGTTTAAAAGGTATTTGGATAAGGACATGAACAGGAAAGGTTTGGAGGGAGATGGGGGGCTAGGTTAGTTTGGGGTGGACTGGAGGGAGCAAAGGGACTGTTTCCTATGCAGTGTAACTCTATGAGTCTGTGATACATAAGATCATAAGAAATGGGAACAGGAGTAGACCATTCTACCCCTGAGGCTGTTCCCCCATTCAATAAGATCATGGCTCATCTGACACACTCCTCATGGCCACTTTCCTGCCCCTTCTCTTGATTCCCCGACTGAGCAAGAATCGATCGATCTCAGCCTCAAATATCCACAAGGACTCTACACCCCCCCCCACAGCGCTTTGGGCCAAGGGGTTGCAAAGACTCACAACTCTCTGAGAGAAGAAATTCCTCTTCATCTCCCCTCGATTCTGAGCTGATCCTACGTATATTGTGCCAGAATTAAAGATTTCAGTCGGAAGGTGAGGCAAAATTGCAAAGAGAGCTTCTCTCTCATTAGAGAGAGAGAGAGAGGGGGGAAGATGACTGGTGGTGGCGATCTAACCTTACCAGGCATCAGATCAAGGAGGGACATTCAGAGGTCGGACCTTCTTGAGAATCTCAGCCGCTGTAGGAATCAAACCCATGCTGTTGATATTAGTTCATTCACCAGGTGTCTGGCAGGCTGAGCTAACCAGGTAGTGCGTTCCCAGGCCTGACACTAATGGAAAACATTTTCCTTATCCTTGTTTCATTTGCGCATCACTTGAATTTCATGTACTTCTTGTCCCTGTAATGAGTGGGAACAGCTTCTCCCTATCTACTCTGTCCCATTGTTTCAAAAAACCTCTATCCAATCTTCCTCAGCAATGAGAAAGTATGGCAGTGTTAGACTAATGGACACTATTGAATGGTGTAGCATACTTGATTGACCTCCTCCTGTCTTTATGTTCTCCTTTTCCATGTTTCTTCCTGTTATTATTCCAGTTCTGATCAAGATGATAGATTTTCCTAACTTAGGAGTTTTTCTCAATTTGTATAAATGTCTTTGAGTGTAGGAGTTGGGAATGTCATGTTGGGGTTGTACAGGACATTGGTGAGGCCCCTTCTGGAATACTGTGTCCAGTTCCGGTCACCCTGTTATAGGAAGGATATTATTAAACTGGAGAGGGTTCCGGAGAGATTTCCCAGGATGTGGCCGGGAATGGGAGGGTTGGAGTTATAAAGAAAGGCTGAATAGGCTGGGGCTGTTTTCACTGGAGCATAGGAGATTGAGAGCCGACCCCATAGAAGTTTATAAAATCATGACAGGCATAGATAGAGTTGATGGCAGTTGTCTTTTCCCTAGGGTAGTGGAGTTAAAGACTACAGGGACACATTTTTAAGGTGAGAGGAGAGAGATTTGAAAATGGTAAGAGGCAAACATTTTACAGCGAGGGTGGTCCTTGTGTGGAATGGCCTTCCTGAGGAAGTGGGGGTAGTGGGGACAGTTCCAACGTTTAAAAGACATTTGGATAAGGACATGAACAGGAAAGGGAGATGGGCCAGCAGCAGGCAGGTGGGACTAGTTTAGTTTGGGGTTAGGGTCGGCACAGATTGCTTGGATTCTGTGCTGTAGGACTCGATGACTCTACGACGTCTTTGGGTGTAGATTTGATAAATGTACCGTTTTAGTTATTTGATTTAGATTCCTTGGTGCGAACCTAAAATAAACTTCAGTTTTGCTTCCTCTTTCCAAATAAAGCATGTTCTTTTTCTGGAATAAATGATCAAATCCTCAGGTGCTAGAAGTGTAAATTCAAAAGTGTTTAGCTCGGTGCAATTCAATGACAATCAAAGTGTATGGGAAGGGTCACTGGACAAAGGGATCTCAAAGTGACCAGTCCATGTAAAAGATAGGAGGGGTATGAGAATAGAGATGAATATGACAATTTTCAGAGTACAGGAAGAGGGTTTCTGAAGAGGAAGTGAGCATGATGACCATAGCAAACAGAATATGCAGTGAAAAGTGACTGTGCAACTGATGAGCAAGGGCACCTCGTTCTATTCTAATGCACATTTCATCCGCACAAATTGGCTGCAACAAATTGTGGAAGTTGTTTGGATAATGCAAGCTTTCTCCGGAAAGGGTGTAGTGATTTTCTATTGGTGATCCTATCCAGCGTGATTTTCTGTAGTGCCAGGTGACAGAGAAACGTAGCCATCATGTTGTACCAGAATGACCTGGAACTGAGTCAATAATGAGGCTGTGAAAGCGGGATGGGATATGGGAGCTGTGATTCACCACAATCATACAAACCGCCACAGACCTGAGAGCTCGATACAAAAATACACGTATATAGAAAGATAGGTAGATAGATAGATAGACAGGTAGACAGGTAGATAGATAGATAGATAGATAGATAGATAGATAGATAGATAGATAGATAGATAGATAGATAGATAGACAGATAGACAGATAGACAGGTAGATAGATAGATAGATAGATAGATAGATAGATAGATAGATAGATAGATAGATAGATAGATAGATAGATAGATAGACAGACAGACAGACAGACAGACAGACAGACAGATAGATAGACAAACAGACAGATAGATAGATAGACAGACAGACAGGTAGATAGACAGACAGATAGATAGATAGATAGACAGATAGATAGACAGACAGATAGACAGACAGATAGACAGACAGATAGATAGATAGATAGATAGATAGATAGATAGATAGATAGATAGATAGATAGATAGATAGACAGACAGATAGATAGATAGATAGATAGATAGATAGATAGATAGATAGATAGATAGATAGATAGATAGATAGACAGACAGACAGGTAGATAGACCGATAGACATATAGATAGACAGACAGATAGATAGGTAGACAGACAGATAGATAGATAGATAGATAGACAGATAGATAGACAGATAGATAGATAGATAGATAGATAGATAGATAGATAGATAGATAGATAGATAGATAGATAGATAGATAGATAGATAAATAGACAGACAGACAGACAGATAGATAGATAGATAGATAGATAGATAGATAGATAGATAGATAGATAGATAGATAGATAGATAGATAGATAGATAGACAAACAGACAGATAGATAGATAGATAGACAGACAGACAGGTAGATAGACCGATAGACAGATAGATAGACAGACAGATAGATAGGTAGACAGATAGATAGATAGATAGACAGATAGATAGACAGACAGATAGATAGATAGATAGACAGATAGATAGACAGACAGATAGACAGACAGATAGACAGACAGATAGATAGATAGATAGATAGATAGATAGATAGATAGATAGATAGATAGATAGATAGATAGACAGATAGACAGATAGATAGATAGATAGATAGATAGATAGATAGATAGATAGATAGATAGATAGATAGATAGATAGATAGATAGATAGATAGATAGATAGATAGATAGATAGATAGATAGATAGATAGATAGATAGATCGAAAAAAAGACAACAAAATTAGCTCAAAATCTCCGTGGTTCAGGCAGTGTCCGTGGAGTGAGAGCAAGCTAATGTTTTGAGTCTGGATGACTCTTCATCACAGCACTATCAGAAAGGAATGTTTTGTTTTCAATACAGACCCCTACATCTGCAATAATTTGAAAAGAAAGGTAAAGGGGGGATAGTGGTAGATAGATAGATACACACAACGATACATATGCCTACATACACACAAAGATACATATGCCTTCATACACACAAAGATACATATGCCCACTTACAAGGGAGATATGTAAGGGGAGAGAGTGATGAATAGATAAAGCGACAGATACTTAGATTGACAGATAGACCCACAGATAGGTGGATACATAGACAGACCGACAGACACACACAGACACATGGACAGCAGGATACATGGATTGATAGATAGATAGGCAGACAAACAGACAAAGAAGCAACCAGACAAAAAGTGACATTAATTGGCCTGAAACGATTTGGCTATTTTGGCTTATAAACCTTCCCGATTACAAATAAGTGAATGACAGTCATCTGCAATTTCCTCTCAGGTTATCAGATGTAAACAGTCAGTCATTATTCCTGACTGCTTCACGGTCACATTAATCAGCTCCAGTGGACAGGACAGGACAGGACGATGTGGGGAACGGTGTTTCTTCAGAGTGTCCTGTGCAGGGCGTGGACTGCTAAATTTCTGACAAGTCCCTTTAGCTTCTGTGAAGAGAGAGGAAGGATGCAGAAAAGGGTGGTTTTTTTTAAATACAATGTGGTTCCTGAATTAACTGATCAAAGAGAAAGCAGGAGCAGAATGGGGGGAAGGAGACTGTGGCAATTGTTAAACGACAGCAGTTCGTTTTGATTTGTACCAATAAGAATCCAGAGAAACCCTACGGTGTGGAAACAGGCCCTTCGGCCCAACACATACACACCGACCCTGCGAAGAGTAACCCACTCAGACCCATTCCCCTACCTTTTACTCTACATTTACCCCTGACCAATTCACCCTGACGTGCACATCTTAGGACACTATGGGACAATTTCCCATGGCCAATCCACCCTAACCTGCACATCCCTGGACACTATGGGACAATTTCCCATGGCCAATCCACCCTAACCTGCACATCCCTGGGCACTATGGGACAATTTCCCATGGCCAATCCACCCTAACCTGCACATCCCTGGGCACTATGGGACAATTTCCCATGGCCAATCCACCCTAACCTGCACATCCCTGGGCACTATGGGACAATTTCCCATGGCCAATCCACCCTAACCTGCACATCCCTGGGCACTATGGGACAATTTCCCATGGCCAATCCACCCTAACCTGCACATCCCTGGGCACTATGGGACAATTTCCCATGGCCAATCCACCCTAACCTGCACATCCCTGGGCACTATGGGACAATTTCCCATGGCCAATCCACCCTAACCTGCACATCCCTGGGCACTATGGGGCAATTTCCCATGGCCAATTCACCCTAACCTGCACATTCACTACACACTTGGGACAATTTCCCATGGCCAATCCACCCTAACCTGCACATCCCTGGGCACTATGGGACAATTTCCCATGGCCAATCCACCCTAACCTGCACATCCCTGGGCACTATGGGACAATTTCCCATGGCTAATCCACCCTAACCTGCACATCCCTGGGCACTATGGGACAATGTAGCATGGCCAATCCACCCTAACGTGCACACCTTTGGACTGTGGGAGGAAACCGGAGCACCCGGTGGAAACCCACGCAGACACGGGGAGAATGTGCAAACTCCACACAGACAGTCGCCTGAGGGTGGAATCGAACCTGGGTCCCTGTCGCTGGGAGGCAGCAGTGCTAACCAATGAGCCACCGTGTCGCCCCAGGCTTCCATGGGTAGGCAAGCTATTAAAGTTTGTACATGAACCAAACTCCACATGACAGGGTAAACCAATGTGATGGGACTGATATACGGATTGATTTTAATGCAGCGAAGTGGGAGATGGTGAATTTTGGAAAAGGGGGAAGTAATATTAAGTCAAATAGAGCTCCAGTAGCCTCAACCATTGCTGCTGTACTGTACGGTTGCATGAAAGTACCCCGAGGGTACGGGGGCGGTGCGAGCATAAGGACTGGTCACTCAAGGGACTCAAATTTGAGCAGATCAGGAAAAGCTGCAGGGGGTTGGGGCAAGAGAAGAGGAGGAGACATAACGAGCTGTTGTGTTCTGAAAGAATACCCTTCAGAAAAGAGTTGAAGTGTTTTGCAGAAGGACTTTGGCGGGGTAGTGTTACGATAAGGGAACAGTGGGCAGTGGGAAGAATCAGAAAATTCTTCCAGGGACTGGCACAGACCTGATGGATTGAGTGGCCTCCGTTTTGCGCTGAATCACCCACTGAGTTGACCATTCCCTCACTGGAACTTTATTGCTGGAACAGCACAGCAGGTCAGGAATGAGCAGAGAGTGTTCAGCAGGAGAAGATAAAAGGTACCTTTTATCTTCTCCTGCTGAACACTCTCTGCTCATTCCTGAGGAAGGGCCTGTGCCCGAAACGTCGAATCTCCTGTTCCCTGGATGCTGCCTGACCTGCTGTGCTGTTCCAGCAATAAAGTTTCAACTTTGATCTCCAGCATCTGCAGACCTCACTTTCTCCTCCATTCCCTCACTGGATGGAGTCAGATAAACCGCTTGGTGAACACATCTGGTTCAGAAAAGAATTACAAGGATGTTGTACAAGGGTGGGAGGGTTTGAACTGGAGGGAGAGGCTGAACAGGCTGGGGCTGTTTTCCCTGGAACGTCGGAGGCAGAGGGGTGACCTTATAGAGGTTTATAAAATCATGAGGGGCATCGATAGGGTAAATAGGCAAAGTCTTTTCTCTAGGGTGGGGGAGTCCAGAACTAAAGGGACATAGGTTTAGGGTGAGCGGGGAAAGATATAAAAGAGACCTGAGGGGCAACGTTTTCACACAGAGGGTGGTGCGTGTATGGAATGAGCTACCAGAGGATGTGGTGAAGGCTGGTGCAACGACAATATTTAAAAGGCATCTGGATGGGTATATGAATAGGAAGGGTTTAGAGGGATATGGGTCAAGTGCTGACAAATGGGACTGATTAGGTTGGGATATTTGTTCAGTATGGATGAATTGAACTGAATGGTCTGTTTCTGTGCTGTACATCTCTATGATTCTATCTCTCTGTTTGATCTCTCATTGCCAGCCCACACCTAGCCATTGGATTGGAATTGTGCAATGTGGAACAATATTGGCCAACAACTGAATGCAAACGTATTGGTGCAATCCACCCATAGACATTGTATCAATCTGGGAGGAGGAAGGAAGCAAATTAATTCCTTTACCGAAAAACTTAGCAGCCAACATCTCCCGATGAACTTGTCCACTTACCAGAGAGGAGCAGAACACTTGGAAGAAGGGTATTCCACATCATGTAAGTCATTTTCCACTGAGCCATTTCCCAATTCAACATGCCTCCTCAATATCTACAAGCAACCAGTACCTCCAGAAGCTCACTACCACCTTCAGAAAAATGAAATTGATGTGTTTTGCAATTTTCAAAGAGGAAGGAACGAATTCAGAAAATATCAGGCAGATGTCATGCGCATGTGGTTTTTGCTCTCTCTCTCTCACACACACACACATATAGTCGCTCTATGAGTCTTGTAGTTAAGTTCCATGCAAGAGGGCAGTCTCTGAGAGAAACAGTCACTGCGTCTCTCCTAGCGAGGAATGTACATACCCTCTGGACCGCGGTACCATTGGACTAACTCCGATAATCAATGGTGGTGAGGGACGAGCGTTGAATAAAGGATGTCTAGGTGCAGCTGTTGGTTAAGGTCACTCTTGGAGTACCGTGTGAAGTTCTGGTCACCCTACTCTCGAAAGGATATTATTAAAACCAGAAAGAGTTCAGAAAAGATTTACTGGGATGCTCCCAAGACTGAGAGGTTTGAGTGAAAGGGAGAGGCTGGATAGGGCAGGGGATACGTATCCTGGAGCATAGGAGGCTGAGGGGTGACCTTGTAGAAGTTTATAAAATCATGAGGGACATGGATAATGTGACAGCTTTTCCCTGTGGTGATGGTGGGGGGGGGGGGGGGGGAGTTGGGGGGAATCTAAAACCAGATGGAAGAGGTTTAAGGTGAGAGGGAAGAGGGTCCAGAGGGAAAATGTTTTCAGACAGAGGGTGGTGAGTGTTTGGATTGGGTGTCCAGAGTTAGCAGAGGCGACTGGTATAATTTGAGAAACGTTTAGACAGGGACTTGGATGGGATGGGTATGGAGGGGTAAGGACCCAATGCAGGCAAATGGGATAAGACTGATTGTGAAAGATGGGTCGCACGGGCAGGTTGGGCCGAAGAACCTGTTTTCATGCACAGGCAGCTTGCCCCTTCAACAATCCCAGCCGACATCTTGACTTGCCTGAATCTGTCATTATCCAGATCTCTGACAACTCGGGAAGAATACCCGCAGGGCAATTCAGAGCAAGAACAGGGCATTTAACACCATCCTTCAACACCATTGTACCTTTAAGAGAGAAAAAGCTAGCAGTAACAGCACCACGTGTTCTCAATAAGACACAATGTCACGTGTGCACCAGCTACTTGGGTAGCTGGTTGTCAGGAAATGACAAAACAGATTCAGATTAGGCCAATCAGTTTAAATTATACCCCCCAAAAAATACCAAGTCAAGTACTGAGTATATTAACGATCTTAAAAGCCAATGACACAATCTGATGCCTTGAGGTATAAGACCAGAGAAAATTGAACAGTTGGGCGGAGAACTGCCACCAGACTAACAGCTGTAGACTGCTAGTCAGAACTCTTTGAGAGGTGCCTGTCTAGAGAAGGCGTTTGCACAGAGAAAAAACTTCAACACTGACCTGGCGAGCCAATCTACCAATGACGAAAAAGAGAAGTTTCAACCATTGGCTGGTTTTAAAATTTGAATTTCCTTGTAAATTTTAATTGGGAGTTTTATCGGACTAGTATTCTGGAAGGGTAGGTAAAGATAGGTTAGAGAAAGGAGGTGTAAATAGTTGTGAGTTAATTATTCTCTGTTAAACTTTAAGAAATAAAGTTGCTCATTTTTTCTTTTTGGCCTTTCGAATTTTCACAGATTACTGCGGAGGATAAATCCTTTCTGTGTTGCTGGTTTAAATTAAGCAGGAGGGTTTACCCCCCATGCTGGAACAACAGCTAACCTAATGGTGGACCTCTGCAGGACAATCCCATGTAGGCCCTGATGTTTAATGACTCCATAGGGAGTCAAAAATCGGCCTCCCTTTGAGGACTCTTGCAGGATGGTGTTTCTGAGGTGCACCTTTTTTTTGTTCCTCATCCACAGGATGCAAGCATTGCTGGTCAGCAATTGTCCATATTGCTGTGGGGGCCTGGAGTCACGTGCAGGCCCAGACCAGGTAAGGGTGGCAGTTTCCTTCCCTGAAGGATATTAGTGAGCCGAGGATGGGGTTTTCCAGAAATTGACAACATTTTGATACTCAGCCTTAGACACTTCCTTCCAGTTCCCCGTTTTAACACAAAATGGAGCTCACCTCCCCACGAGGAATTCAACCCCGCCTTCCCTAGGATGTCATGAATCCTGAAATGCTAACCCTGCTTTCTTCCCATGGATGATGTCAGACCTGTTGAGTTTCTCTCGGATTTTCTGGTTTTGCTCCCCAGAACATTACTTTGGGTTGTCACACTATCAATCCGGTGATAATACCACTGGACCACCACCTCCCTGTTTCAGGGACCTAACGTTGGGCCACAGACAGACTTTAACCTCACACCTTCAACGCATTATCTGCGTTGAGATGGCACCTAATGTTAAAGCTATCGTGAGAAGGTAACTTTAAAAATGCTCTGGGATTTACATAGGAAGGAACCGAAACTAACATGATCATTCGAAACGATGAAAAACTTAAGCTAAATGGGCAGCACGGTGGCACAGTGGTTAGCACTGCTGCCTCACAGCGCCAGAGACCCGGGTTCGATCCCACCCTCGGGCGACTGTCTGTGTGGAGGTTGCACATTCTCCCCGTGTCTGCGTGGGTTTCCTCCCACAATCCAAAGGCACGTAGGATAGGTGAATTGGCCGTGCTAAATTGCCCCATAGTGTTCAGGGATACATTGGTTAGGTGCATCAGTCAAGTAAATATAGGATAGTAGGGGAATGGGTCTGGGTAGGTTTCTCTTCGGAAGATCACTGTGGACTTGTTGTGCTCTGCTTTCCTCCCACAATTAAAAAAAAACGTGTAGGTTAGGTGAATTGGCCATGCTAAATTGCCCGTAGTGTTAGGTGAAGGGGCAAATGTAGGGGAGTGGGTATGGGTGGGTTGCTCTTTGGCGGGTCGGTGTGGAGTTGTTGGGCCGAAGGGCCTGTTTCCACACTGTAAATAATCTAATCTAAATTTGTTAAATATTACATTCCATGACACTGCCACCCTATTGCTATAAATTCTGTGTCTTATGATTCTGCTCCACAATCACCTGATGAAGGAGCAGTGCTCTGAAAGCTAATGCTTCCAAATAAACCTGTTGGACTATAGCCTAGTGTTGTGTGATTTTTTAATCTTTAATGAAGCCGCGGCTAGACTGGGTCTGTGGGAGGTGGGGAGGGGAACCAACAAGAGGGAGAAACATCCCTGACCCCATCCTTACCAATCTGCTGGCTGCAGACGTAATTGTCCATGACAGTATCGGTGAGAGGGACCCCACACAGTCCTTGTGGGGACAAAGCCCCACCTTCACATTGAGATTCCCCTCCATCGTGTTGTGTGGCACTATCACCGAGGTAAAGGGGACAGGCTTCAAACAGATCCAGCAACTCCAAACTGGGCATCCATGAGGTGCTGTGGGCCGCCAACAGCAGCAGGACTGTACTCCAGCACAGCCTGTAACCCCATGGCCCAGCATATCCCCCACTCAGCCGTTACCAACAAGCCAGGGGATTAACCCTGGTTCAAAGGAGAGTGCAGGAGGGCATGCCAGGAGCAGCACCAGGCAGACCTGAGGATGAGGTGTTTACATGCTGAACAGCGATCAATGAGATATCAAAAAGGTTTGAAGGCGTGGATATTGTATAGGCTATGGGTCCTGACATCATTCCGATAATAGTACTGAGGGTGTGTGCTCCAGAAGTGGCCACTCCCCTGGCCAAGCTCTTCCAGGACAGTTACAACTCTGGCATCCACTTGACAATGTGAGAGATTGCCCTCGTATGTCCTACACATAAAAAAAAGCAGGACAAATCCATCCCAGCCAATTACTGCCCCATCAGTCTACTCTCATCATCAGGACAGTGATGGAAAGGGGCTTCAACAGAGCCATCAAGCAGGCCCCGCACAGCAATAACCTGCTCAGTGAGGACAAGTTTGGGTCCCGCCAGGGTCACTCAGCTCCTGATCTCATTCCAGCCTTGGATACAAACATGGACGCCTCCCTCACCCACCGATGTTCAGCAACAGCAGTGTGTACCATCCCCTCCCTCCCTCTCCCACCGACAAACAGTAACAGCAGTGTGTACCATCCCCTCCCTCCCTCTCCCACCGACAATCAGTAACAGCAGTGTGTACCATCCCCTCCCTCCCTCTCCCACCGACACACAGTAACAGCAGTGTGTACCACCCCTCCCTCCCCCCCACCGACACACAGTAACAGCAGTGTGTACCATCCCCTCCCTCCCCCCACCACCGACGCTCAGTAACAGCAGTGTGTACCATCCCCTCCCTCCCCCCACCGACACACAGTAACAGCAGTGTGTACCATCCCCTCCCTCCCCCCACCGACGCTCAGTAACAGCAGTGTGTACCATTCCCTCCCTCCCCCCACCGACACACAGTAACAGCAGTGTGTACCATCCCCTCCCTCCCCCCCACCGACACACAGTAACAGCAGTGTGTACCATCCCCTCCCTCCCCCCACCGACCCTCAGTAACAGCAGTGTGTACCATCCCCTCCCTCCCCCACCGACACTCAGTAACAGCAGTGTGTACCATCCCCTCCCTCTCCCCACCGACGCTCAGTAACAGCAGTGTGTACCATCCCCTCCCTCCCCCACCGACGCTCAGTAACAGCAGTGTGTACCATCCCCTCCCTCCCCCACCGACGCTCAGTAACAGCAGTGTGTACCATCCCCTCCCTCCCCCCACCGACGCTCAGTAACAGCAGTGTGTACCATCCCTCCCTCCCCCCACCGACCCTCAGTAACAGCAGTGTGTACCATCCCCTCCCTCCCCCACCGACGCTCAGTAACAGCAGTGTGTACCATCCCCTCCCTCCCCCACCGACACTCAGTAACAGCAGTGTGTACCAGCCCCTCCCTCCCCCCACCGACGCTCAGTAACAGCAGTGTGTACCATCCCCTCCCTCCCCCCACCGACGCTCAGTAACAGCAGTGTGTACCATCCCCTCCCTCCAGCCACCGACGCTCAGTAACAGCAGTGTGTACCATCCCCTCCCTCCCCCCACCGATGCTCAGTAACAGCAGTGTGTACCTTCCCCTCCCTCCCCCCACCGACGCTCAGTAACAGCAGTGTGTACCATCCCTTCCCGCCCCCAACCGACAATCACTAACAGCAGTTTGTGGGTGGCACGGTGGCACAGTGGTTAGCACTGCTGCCTCACAGCGCCAGAGACCCGCCTCAGGCGACTGACTGTGTGGAGTTTGCACGTTCTCCCCGTGCCTGCGTGGGTTTCCTCCGGGTGCTCCGGTTTCCTCCCACAGTCCAAAGATGTGCAGGTCAGGTGAATTGGCCATGCTAAATTGCCTGTAGAGTTAGGTAAGGGGTAAATGTAGGGGTATGGGTGGGTTGCGCTTCGGCGGGTCGGTGTGGACTTGTTGGGCCGAAGGGCCTGTTTCCACACTGTATGTAATCTAATCTAATCTAAAGCAGTGTGTACCAACCCCTCCCTCCCACCACCGACGCTCAGTAACATCAGTTTGTACCATCCCCTCCCTCCCCCACCAACACTCAGTAACAGCAGTGTGTACCATCCCTTCCCTGCCCCCACCGACGCTCAGTAACAGCAGTATGTATCATCCCCTCCCTCCCCCCCACCGATGCTCAGCAACAGCAGTGTGTACCATCCCCTCCCTCCCCCCACCGACCCTCAGTAACAGCAGTGTGTACCATCCCCTCCCACCCCCACCGACGCTCTGTAACAGCAGTGTGTACCAACCCCTCCCTCCCCCCACCGACCCTCAGTAACAGCAGTGTGTACCATCCCCTCCCTCCCCCCACCGACACTCAGTAACAGCAGTGTGTACCATCCCCTTCCTCCCCCCACCGACGCTCAGTAACAGCAGTGTGTACCATCCCCTCCCTCCCCCCACCGACGCTCAGTAACAGCAGTGTGTACCATCCCCCCCCCCCACCGACGCTCAGTAACAGCAGTGTGTACCATCCCCTCCCTCCCCCACCGACGCTCAGTAACAGCAGTGTGTACCATCCCCTCCCTTCCCCACCGACGCTCAGTAACAGCAGTGTGTACCATCCCCTCCCTCCCCCACCGACGCTCAGTAACAGCAGTGTGTACCATCCCCTCCCTTCTCCCACCGACGCTCAGTAACAGCAGTGTGTACCATCCCCTCCCTTCCCCCACCGACGCTCAGTAACAGCAGTGTGTACCATCCCCTCCCTTCCCCACCGACGCTCAGTAACAGCAGTGTGTACCATCCCCTCCCTCCCCCACCGATGCTCAGTAACAGCAGTGTGTACCATCCCCTCCCTTCCCCCACCGACGCTCAGTAACAGCAGTGTGTACCATCTCCTCCCTTCCCCCACTGACGCTCAGTAACAGCATTGTGTACCATCCCCTCCCCCCCGTGGGATATAAATGAATTTATGTTATTTCTGCAAGTATAAATTCTGATACAGAACAGGAATGAGAAAATACATATTCAGCAAAAAGAAAGGATATGTTAGCATGAGACGTGAATACAGAACAATGGTGGATATATGGGCAAACAGGAAAGCATCTGTTTCCCCCTACTCGGAGACACAGGAACAAACCCTAATCAAAGAGGTCAAAGTGGCCTCTGGATGGAAATAGATGCTGATAGAAGAAAAGATATGCCTAATCAATAATCTATAATAGACTGACGTCAAACACCCTTATGGGAGTCAGAGATAAGAGTTTGTCACGGACAAGACAGGATAAACAGAAGTTGTGGGATCAGTCTTAAGGAAATGAGTGACGTAAGCGAAGCAGGGAACAAACAATGGAATAAGGAAAACATATGGGAAAAGAAACTGTATAAATTGCAAGGGTTTTTTGGGATATAGTGTGCATTTTGTCATTACCTTACCTGGCAATTAGACAAAGCACCCACCTGCAGGTGTACAAATAAACGGCTGATTCAGAAATTTGGTCTCGGACTGAAATTATTGATGTGAGTGGGCTTTTGTTTCTCACAATTGGGGGCTCGTCCGGGATTTTCTTCCATCACGGGGGGAGTGGCTGGCCTTGGACACTGGGACGACGCGTCCCGTTCCCCATTGAGGAGCGGTCTCGTGTCCCGGTTTGGTCTGCTCCCTTGGGTGACTGATGTGAATCCTATAAGAGAGACATCTGAATCAGACAGTGATAGGAGCTCGATAGAAGATACAGTGACATAAGGAGCCAGGTAACTCTGTGCACAGACCAAGGTAAGAAAATTGACTTTTAAGTATTGCCTTGGTGGCCGGGATTGAGTTTTAGTAGTTAATAAGGGACTAACGAAGGAACTCAATATGGATTGCGCTGTGGGTAAGGAAAAAGCCTCCGGGGAAACAAAGTAAGGAAACGGCAATGAAAATGGAGGCAGGGTCCCTTACAACATTCCTCCGGAAAGTCCTTTGGGCAGGATGTTGTGGAAATTGGCAAAATAATACTTGTACAAGGGAGAAAGATGATTAAATATTGTTGCTTTGTATGGATTAAGGACTCCATTCTTCGTCCCGCTGTCTTCTGGCCAAAGTACAGATCGGACGAAGACTGGGTTTGTGAATATCTGAGTTTATATGTCAATGTGCGAGAGAGAGAGAGACAGAGAGAGAGAGAGAGAGAGAATGTAAAGAGCTGTACAGCTGGTAGGAAGTTTAACCCTTTGTGATTTGGTTTGAGTGAACATTTGTTTGTTGGTGATTGAATGCTTGTGTTTTATTCCCTGGAGCTTGAGTTCCAGGACTGTTTTGAATCTGATTTTTGTTATGGAAACTTAACATGATTTCTTTTAAGGTTAAGGATTCTATTGAGATTATGAAGAAAAAAAAAGGAATGATAACTCCTGTTCTTTTTACAGATCATGACTGCCTTACTATCAGTTTCTAACTAATCTCTTTTATCTTTACATAACAGCGATTTATGGAGGACAGTTGAAGTTTCAGTTCAACATTAGATTGTAGTAAAAGCAAAATTCTATGGTTAATATCTGTGACCTTGGATTCAGCCATTGTTCATGCATTAGAAGTTTTTTTTTAAAAAACTTGAGTAGACAAGTGATTTTAAGGCAAGCTCTGATTATTTTACGACCTATAGTATTGTAATTGAGCAATGATTGGTCAGGACTATTTAAGAAAACTAATTTTGGATCTAAATTAAAGGACTAAAACTGGGTAATTACAGTGAATTGCAAAATTGGGAACTGTATGCATTTTGCATTTGAACTATTAAATACTGAAGAAATGAACGTAAATATATATAAATATATTTATAAGTTAGGAACAGGCTTTAAAGGTTAGTCAAGCATGAATTGATGAATTGGTGTTTGAAGTTATGGGGAGCTAGAAATATTGCAATATTTCTTTAAAAAAAAGAAAAAGGGGAAAAACGTAACGACTTATCCCCTTCGGGAGGTACCCATAGGGGACAAAGAGATTGGGTTTGTAAGTGCCCCCCTCACCAGTGGGGAAGTCATAACATTTAAAAGGGAAATGAAGGTCCTGGTTGAGGATCCGGTGGGGTTGTCTGAACAAATTGATCAATTTTTGGGCCCCAGTCTGTATACCTGGGCTGAATTAATGTCTATTTTGAAAATACTATTTACTGGGGAGGAGAGGGGACTTATACGAGGAACTGCCATTAAAATATGGGACAGGGAACACCCGATTGGAGATGGGGATGCTGGACAGGGAGAGGTGAAGTTTCCCCTCAGAGACCCCCAGTGGGAAAACCAAAACCCGGAGCATAGAGAAGAAATGAGGGAATTGAAAGACCTGATTCTAAAAGGAATAAGAGAGGCAGTTCCAAAGTCACAGAATTTGATTAAAACCTTTGAAATTAGACAGGAGAAAGATGAGACTCCCTCAGCTTTCTTGCAAAGATTAAGGGACTCAATGCGGAAATACTCTGGAATGAACCCTGAGGACCCAGTGGCACAGGGTCTTTTGAAAGTACATTTTGTGACAAAAGCATGGCCAGACATACAGAGAAAGATACAGAAGATAGAAGGGTGGAGCGAAAAACCATTAGATGAATTGTTGAGAGAGGCACAGAAAGTGTTTGTAAAGAGGGAGGATGAGAGACAAAAACAGAAGGTGAAAATGATGGTAGCTACGGTTGATGAGGTAATTAAGGGGAGAATGGAACCAATAGTGAGCAACCGGAGCGGCAGGAGGCAGCATGTCGGACAGAGAAGAAGAGGGAGAGGGAGAGGACAAGGGGGAACATTTGATAGAGTGTTCGAGCGACAGGGGCAGAGATGGAAGTCTCCACAGGCAGGATGCTATTATTGTGGAAAGATAGGGCATTTTAAGCGGGAGTGTCCTGATCTACAAAGGGAAGAAAGGGCAATTCCGCTTATGAATTTTGATGAAGAATAGGGGTGTCAGGGGTTCCTGCCCTCGGGGGCCCACCAGGAACTCTTGATAAACTTGAAGGTGGGACCCTGTAGGGAAGAGGCAGTCTTCCTAGTAGATACGGGGGCAGCACGGTCATCGCTGAATTTTAAACCAAAGAAAGTAGAAATGTCGACATGGTCAATTACTGTTTCTTTGTTTCAGGGGTGAAAGGGGAAGGATTTACTGTTCCAGTATTTGAACCTATGATGATAGAAGGTCCTAAAGGTAGGGTTACAGGGGAACTGCTGTATATCCCTGATATAGGAAGTAACTTACTGGGGAGAGACCTAATTATCCTTTTAGGACTGGAGATTGGAGTTCAGGAAAAAGAATTAGTTGTACAACTGGCGATGTTGACGGAGGATGCAGAGAGAAAGATAGACCCTATTGTATGGGCTAGAGAAGGGAATCGTGGAAAACTACAGATCCCTCCCCTTACAATAAATTTAAAACGAAAAGGAGACGTTGTCTGTGAACGACAATATCCTATTTCCATAGAAGGTAAACGAGGACTGCAGCCAGTAATTGAGGGACTGATTAGAGATAGTTTGTTGGAGCCATGTATGTCTCCTTATAATACCCCAATTCTACCAGTGCGGAAATCCGATGGAACTTATCGATTGGTGCAGGATTTGAGAACATTAAATCGGATAGTACAGGTCAGGCACCCAGTGGTACCAAACCCCTATACGTTATTAAGTACGATCCCTCATGATTACAGATGGTTTAGTGTGATAGATTTAAAGGATGCCTTTTGGGCTTGTCCCTTGGCGGAGGAAAGATTTGGGACTATCCCCCTATGAAATCTTATTTGGATTACCTTATCTGGGAACGCAGGGAGAATTGCCAATTCCCGAAACTAAAGATTTGTTTTTAAAGAAGTATATACTGGGCTTGTCCTCCTCTTTATCTTTCCTCAGAAAACAGGGTCTATTGGCACAGACTCCGCCCCTTGAATTCACCGTTCATCCCATCCAGCCGGGAGATTGGGTCTTAGTAAAATCATGGAGAGAGACTAAATTACAGCCGAACTGGGAAGGGCCGTATCAGGCTCTTTTGACCGAAACAGCAATAAGGACGGCGGAAAAAGGCTGGACTCATTACACTCGGATCAAAGGGCCAGTTGAGGAAGAAGTCTGGACAACCGAATCAACGCAAGACCCGCTGAAACTCAGACTAAAGAGACTTTGAGTAACTGACTATACAGTGGCGACGCGAGCGCAGGATTATTTCTGTAAGATTGTATATTAAGCCTTTTTGTGTTTTAGCATAATGATTACAATACTGGGAATGCTTAGAGTTATGATGCGAGCCCTCTTGGTATTAGGATTTTGTCACATATCATTTTCATATGTATTATTAACGGTTCCTGAGTCTGATAATCCACAAGTAATAGACACTGATGTATGTAGCTTAGTAAATTGTGGGAATGTAGCTAATCAGAGACAATACCGCAACTCAGAGATACATCTTAAGTCCTATGGGGATGGCCTCGGGGATGGTACCTGGTATAATGGTCTTGTCACAATACACCGGGCCCCCTTCCGACCAGCACACGATTGTCCCGATAAAAAGTGTAACCCCATATATTTAACGATAAGGAAAACCACATGGCACGGAGCAGTTTTGGGAGGTGGCACTTATGAGGTACAATTAAATGAAACATTTGGGATTGAAATGAAGGCAAATGGGAAGGAGTTTGTGGGCTGTTGTTTTCGAATTAGCGTAGGACAGGGAAAACGGGTAGAATTACTGGGTAATGAGATACAACCTTTCACCCCTCCCGATGATCCTAAAGTAGTAACAATTATAGAGGTAAAGGACTTGAAACAGACCATCGAAATAGAAACTGGGTACGGGGATGCAAATGCCTGGGTTGAATGGATAAAGTATACTGTAAAAAGTCTGAACAAGAGCAATTGCTATGCATGTGCCTCCGGTAGGCCAGGGGCCCAGGTGGTTCCCTTTCCGCTCGGGTGGAAGCGAGACAGGAAGGGCATGAAATGTATGATAGCCCTGTATCAGGATGAGACTGCATGGAATGATAGGAATTGTATCTCCCTATCTCTGATGTTCCCTCCCTTGGAGGAGAAAGATGCAAAAGTTCCCCCCACATTTTCCGCCGCAGTTGGAAATCACACATCATGTGTGCGCAGGCGAGGTACAAGTCGGTCGAGACATTTGGGGGAGCTGAAATTATGTACAGAGATTAAGAATGTTACCGAAACGGAGAAGGGAGGGAACTACTCAGCACTAAAGGTTCCCCGAGCGGATCTGTGGTGGTAGTGTGGAGGAAAAATATTGAGACCCACCCTACCTCCGGATTGGAGAGGGATATGTGCAATTGTACAACTGGCAATTCCATTTACCCTGGCATTTGAGAAGGAAAAGATCGTAGGGAAAACGGGAAGGGCTAAGAGATTACTGTTAGATACTTCTTTTGATGACAGGATTTATCTCGACTCGGTAGGAGTCCCTGGGGGGGGGGGGGAGGGGGGGTACCTGATGAATTCAAGGCTCGTAACCAGATTGCCGCAGGCTTTGAGTCAGCTCTCTTTTGGTGGGCAACAATTAATAAAAATGTAGATTGGATAAATTACATTTTCTATAATCAACAGCGATTTATAAATTATACAAGAGAGGCGGTTAAAGGAATATCAGAACAGCTTGATGTGACGAGTAGGATGGCATGGGAAAACAGAATAGCCCTTGATATGATTTTAGCAGAGAAAGGGGGTGGTGGTTTCGATCCTTACTTCCCTGATAGTAGTAGTCGGGCTATTGGTGGCCATTGGCTGTTGTATCATACCCTGTATACGAGAGCTCACCCAGAGGCTGATTGAAACAGCCTTGGTGAAACGAATGCCCCTGAGGGGCCATTTGACAGAGGAACTTTATCAACTAAATAATAAGGAGATGAGTGAGACTAAGATGGATGAAATCTCTGAAATGATGCTTGCGAATTTTGGGAACAATGTTTAAAAAAAAAGAGACAAAAATGCAGAAGATAACAGATAGTAATGAAAAGAGAAAGGGGAAATTGTGGGATATAAATGAATTTATGTTATTTCTGCAAGTATAAATTCTGATACAGAACAGGAATGAGAAAATACATATTCAGCAAAAAGAAAGGATATGTTAGCATGAGACGTGAATACAGAACAACGGTGGATATATGGGCAAACAGGAAAGCATCTGTTTCCCCCTATTCGGAGACACAGGAACAAACCCTAATCAAAGAGGTCAAAGTGGCCTCTGGATGGAAATAGATGCTGATAGAAGAAAAGATATGCCTAATCAATAATCTATAATAGACTGACGTCAAATACCCTTATGGGAGTCAGAGATAAGAGTTTGTCACGGACAAGACAGGATAAACAGAAGTTGTGGGATCAGTCTTAAGGAAATGAGTGACGTAAGCGAAGCAGGGAACAGACAATGGAATAAGGAAAACATATGGGAAAAGAAACTGTATAAATTGCAAGGGTTTTTTGGGATATAGTGTGCATTTTGTCATTGCCTTACCTGGCAATTAGACAAAGGACCCACCTGCAGGTGTACAAATAAACGGCTGATTCAGAAATTTGGTCTCGGACTGAAATTATTGATGTGAGTGGGCTTTTGTTTCTCACACCCCCCCACCGACGCTCAGTAACAGCAGTGTGTACCATCCCCTCCCTCCCCCACCGACGCTCAGTAACAGAAGTGTGTACCATCCCCTCCCTCCCTCCCCCCACCGACCCTCAGTAACAGCAGTGTGTACCATCCCCTCCCTCCTCCCACCGACGCTCAGTAACTGCAGTGTGTACCATCCCCTCCCTCCCCCCACCGACCCTCAGTAACAGCAGTGTGTACCATCCCCTCCCTCCCCCCACCGACGCTCAGTAACAGCAGTGTGTACCATCCCCTCCCTCCCCCCACCGACGCTCAGTAACAGCAGTGTGTACCATCCCCTCCCTCCCCCCACTGACGCACAGTAACAGCAGTGTGTACCATCCCCTCCCTCCCCCACCGACGCTCAGTAACAGCAGTGTGTACCATCCCCTCCCTCCCCCACACCGACGCACAGTAACAGCAGTGTGTACCATCCCCTCCCACCCCCCACCGACGCACAGTAACAGCAGTGTGTACCATCCCCTCCCTCCCCCACACCGACGCACAGTAACAGCAGTGTGTACCATCCCCTCCCTCCCCCACACCGACGCACAGTAACAGCAGTGTGTACCATCCCCTCCCTCCCCCACACCGACGCACAGTAACAGCAGTGTGTACCATCCCCTCCCTCCCCCACACCGACGCACAGTAACAGCAGTGTGTACCATCCCCTCCCTCCCCCCACCGACGCACAGTAACAGCAGTGTGTACCATCCCCTCCCTCCCCCACCGACGCTCAGTAACAGCAGTGTGTACCATCCCCTCCCTCCCCCACACCGACGCACAGTAACAGCAGTGTGTACCATCCCCTCCCTCCCCCACCGACGCTCAGTAACAGCAGTGTGTACCACCCCCTCCCTCCCCACCACCTTCGCTCAGTAACAGCAGTGTGTACCATCCCCTCCCTCCCCCACCGACGCTCAGTAACAGCAGTGTGTACCATCCCCTCCCTCCCCCACCGACGCTCAGTAACAGCAGTGTGTACCATCCCCTCCCTCCCCCACCGACGCTCAGTAACAGCAGTGTGTACCATCCCCTCCCTGCCCCCACCGACGCTCAGTAACAGCAGTGTGTACCATCCCCTCCCTCCCCCACCGACGCTCAGTAACAGCAGTGTGTACCATCCCCTCCCCACCCCCCACCGACGCTCAGTAACAGCAGTGTGTACCATCCCCTCCCTCCCCCACTGACGCTCAGTAACAGAAGTGTGTACCATCCCCTCCCTCCCCCACCGACGCTCAGTAACAGCAGTGTGTACCATCCCCTCCCTCCCCCCACCGACGCTCAGTAACAGCAGTGTGTACCATCCCCTCCCTCCCTCCCCCCACCGACCCTCAGTAACAGCAGTGTGTACCATCCCCTCCCTCCTCCCACCGACGCTCAGTAACTGCAGTGTGTACCATCCCCTCCCTCCCCCCACCGACCCTCAGTAACAGCAGTGTGTACCATCCCCTCCCTCCCCCCACCGACGGTCAGTAACAGCAGTGTGTACCATCCCCTCCCTCCCCCCACCGACGCTCAGTAACAGCAGTGTGTACCATCCCCTCCCTCCCCCCACTGACGCACAGTAACAGCAGTGTGTACCATCCCCTCCCTCCCCCACCGACGCTCAGTAACAGCAGTGTGTACCATCCCCTCCCTCCCCCACACCGACGCACAGTAACAGCAGTGTGTACCATCCCCTCCCTCCCCCACCGACGCTCAGTAACAGCAGTGTGTACCATCCCCTCCCTCCCCCACCGACGCTCAGTAACAGCAGTGTGTACCACCCCCTCCCTCCCCACCACCTTCGCTCAGTAACAGCAGTGTGTACCATCCCCTCCCTCCCCCACCGACGCTCAGTAACAGCAGTGTGTACCATCCCCTCCCTCCCCCACCGACGCTCAGTAACAGCAGTGTGTACCATCCCCTCCCTCCCCCACCGACGCTCAGTAACAGCAGTGTGTACCATCCCCTCCCTGCCCCCACCGACGCTCAGTAACAGCAGTGTGTACCATCCCCTCCCCACCCCCCACCGACGCTCAGTAACAGCAGTGTGTACCATCCCCTCCCTCCCCCACTGACGCTCAGTAACAGCAGTGTGTACCATCCCCTCCCTCCCCCCCCCCAGTGTGTACCAGCTACAAGATGTGCTGCAGAAACTCACCAAAGACCCTCAGGCAGCACCTTCCAAACCCACGGCCACTTCCATCTGGAAGGACAAGGGGCAGCAGGTACATGGGAACACCAACCCCCCCCCCCCCCGCAAGTTCCCCTCCCAGCCCCTCACCATCCCGACTTGGAAATATATCGGCCGTTCCTTCCTGGGTCAGAATCCTGGGATTCACTCCCTCAGGAACATTGTGGGTCTCCCCTACAGCACATGGACTGCAGCGGGTCAAGGAGGCAGCTCACCCCCACCTTCCCAAAGGGGGCAACTTGGGACATGGAGTGATAAATACTAGGCCCAGCCAGCACATGACACCCCCACCCTATGAGTGAATAAGTATAATTGCTAACCATGTGTCTCCTTCACTTATTTCCAACTTGAAAGCAAGTTCTCCTCCATTCTCTGTGAATGCAAGTTTATTGTGTTGTTGAGGGTTAGTTCAGGCTGACAGACTCTCTTCCAATTTTCTCTTGTCTGTAGACAGTGCAGCCACGCAGCACGGGAGAGACACTTCGGCCCATCGGGTTTGCACTGACCCATCAACGGCAATCCCATTTGCCTGCTCTAGCCCCATCACCTTGAATGTGATGACTTTCCCAAGTGGTCATCCATGCGCTTTATAAATGTTGTGAAGTTTCCCGCCTCAAATAACACCCCCCCCCCACCCCCACCCGCACCCCCAGGCAGTTCATTCCAAACCCCTACACCTCAACCCCCCCGGTGAAAATATACCTCCTCAAATCCCCTCTCAATCTCCTGCCCTTCATTTTAAAGTGATGCATCACCACTACACACCCCCACCCTTCTCATTGACCCTTTGACTAAGATGCTCAGCTACTTCATTTTCCCCCACCCCCTCCTCCCTAGGGAGGCATGGTGGCTCAGTGGTTAGCACCGCTGTCACACAGCGCCTGGGACCCGGCTTCGATTCCTGTCTCGGGGTAATTCTTCGTCTGGAGTTTCCACGTTCTCCCCGTGTCTGCGTGGGTTTCCTCCGGGTGCTCCGGTTTCCTCCCACAGTCCAAAGATGTGCAGGTCAGGTGAATTGGCCATGCTAAATTGCCCGTAGTGTTAGGTAAGGGGTAAATGTAGGGGAATGGGTCTGGATGGGTTGCTCTTCAGAGGGTCGGTGTGGACTTGTTGGGCCGAAGGGCCTGTTTCCACACTGTAAGTAATCTAATCTAATCTAAATTGCCCATGGTGTTAGGTGCATTAGTCAGAGGGGAAATGTAGGGGAATGGGTCTGGGTGGGTTGCTCTTCAGAGGGTCAGTGTGTTTTTTGGCCAAATGGCCCATTTACACGCTGGAGAGAATCCAATCTAATCTATCCAGGCCCTGCATAACCTTCTACTCCTCTGTCAGGTCTCCCCTCAACCTCCTCTTCCCAGATCTTTTCCCTGGGGTGGGGGAGTCCAGAACTAGGGGGCATAGCTTTCGGGTGAGAGAGGAAAGATGTCATAGGGACCTCAGGGGCAGGGTGTGGTACGTGTATGGAATGAGCTGCCAGAGGAAGTGGTGGAGGCTGGTACAATTGTAACATTTAAAAGGCATCTGGATGGGTCTATGAATTAGGAAGGGTTTGGTGGGATATGGGCCAAGTGCTGGCAAATGGGACTGGATTAATTTAGGATCATCTGGTCAGCATGGACGAGTTGGGCCGAATGGTCTTTCTCTGTGCTGTACATCTCTATGACTCTACTCTCTGTTCCAAAGGAAACAGCCTGATCTTCCCCAGACTTTCCCTCTCCATCGCTGAACTGCTCCTTCCCGAAGCAACATCCTGGTCTGTCTCCCTCTGTACCAGTGCAGTCCTGTCCTTCTCGTAGTGCGGGGCCCAGAACTGCACACACCAGGATTGTAAGTGTCCCTGAGGACCACAGTCAGGCTATCTCGTCAGAGAGAGAGAGAGAGAGAGAGAGAGAAAGAGAGAGGATTGCTGGTGTTTTGACCTGACAGTGACCATTCCTCAGGCCAGGGTGAGGTTGAGAATGCGAGACTGTTATGGCAAACCTCAGACCCTATGCCCCACAAAGTCCAGTCCAGCTCCAACCTCTCCTCCCTGCCCTCAGGTTCTACTCTTCAACTGATAAAGGCAAGCTTCCTGAACCACCCTATTAACCTGCGCTACCACCTTTAAGACTCTAAGAACAAACCCCCCAGTGTCCCTCGGAGCTTCCTGATGTCCTGTTATTCATTGAGCATTCCCTTATCTTGGTGCCTCTCAGAGTCATAGGGGTGTACAACAGAAAAACAGACCCTCCAAACTAACCCGTCGGTGGGGGGAGGGAGGGGACGGTACACACTGCTGTTACTGAGTGTCGGTGGGGGGAGGGAGGGGATGGTACACACTGCTGTTACTGAGCGTCGGTGGGGATGGAGGGAGGGGATGGTACACACTGCTGTTACTGAGTGTCGGTGGGGGGAGGGAGGGGATTGTACACACTGCTGTTACTGAGTGTCGGTGGGGGGAGGGAGGGGATGGTACACACTGCTGTTACTGAGCGTCGGTGGGGGGGAGGGAGGGGATGGTACACACTGCTGTTACTGAGCGTCGGTGGGGGGAGGGAGGGGATGGTACACACTGCTGTTACTGAGCGTCGGTGGGGGAGGGAGGGGATGGTACACACTGCTGTTACTGAGCGTCAGTGGGGGGGAGGGAGGGGATGGTACATACTGCTGTTACTGAGCGTGGGTTGGGGAGGGAGGTGATGGTACACACTGCTGTTACTGAGGGTCGGTGGGGGGAGGGAGGGGATGGTACACACTGCTGTTACTGAGTGTCGGTGGGGGGGAGGGAGGGGATGGTACACACTGCTGTTACTGAGCGTCGGTGTGGGGAGGGAGGGGATGGTACATACTGCTGTTACTGAGCGTCGGTTGGGGAGGGAGGTGATGGTACACACTGCTGTTACTGAGCCTCGGTGGGGGGGAGGGAGGGGATGGTACACACTGCTGTTACTGAGCGTCGGTGGGGGGAGGGAGGGGATTGTACACACTGCTGTTACTGAGTGTCGGTGGGGGAGGGAGGGAGGGGATGGTACACACTGCTGTTACTGAGTGTCGGTGGGGGGAGGGAGGGGATGGTACACACTGCTGTTACTGAGCGTCGGTGGGGGGGAGGGAGGGGATGGTACACACTGCTGTTACTGAGCGTCGGTGGGGGGAGGGAGGGGATGGTACACACTGCTGTTACTGAGCGTCGGTGGGGGAGGGAGGGGATGGTACACACTGCTGTTACTGAGCGTCAGTGGGGGGGAGGGAGGGGATGGTACATACTGCTGTTACTGAGCGTGGGTTGGGGAGGGAGGTGATGGTACACACTGCTGTTAC
Source organism: Chiloscyllium plagiosum (assembly GCF_037043375.1). NCBI lineage: Eukaryota > Metazoa > Chordata > Chondrichthyes > Orectolobiformes > Hemiscylliidae > Chiloscyllium > Chiloscyllium plagiosum. Next base: position 32,383,091 of record NW_028270176.1, on the reverse strand, counting down.
TGAGGGTCGGTGGGGGGAGGGAGGGGATGGTACACACTGCTGTTACTGAGTGTCGGTGGGGGGGAGGGAGGGGATGGTACACACTGCTGTTACTGAGCGTCGGTGTGGGGAGGGAGGGGATGGTACATACTGCTGTTACTGAGCGTCGGTTGGGGAGGGAGGTGATGGTACACACTGCTGTTACTGAGCCTCGGTGGGGGGGAGGGAGGGGATGGTACACACTGCTGTTACTGAGCGTCGGTGGGGGAGGGAGGGGATGGTACACACTGCTGTTACTGAGCGTCGGTGGGGGGGAGGGAGGGGATGGTACATACTGCTGTTACTGAGCGTCGGTGTGGGAGAGAGGGGATGGTACACACTGCTGTTACTGAGGGTCGGTGGGGGGAGGGAGGGGATGGTACACACTGCTGTTACTGAGTGTCGGTGTGGGAGAGAGGGGATGGTACACACTGCAGTTACTGAGCGTCGGTGGGGGAGGGAGGGGATGGTATACATTGCTGTTACTGAGTGTCGGTGGGGGGAGGGAGGGGATGCTACACACTGCTGTTACTGAGCGTAGGTGGGGGGAGGGAGGGGATGGTACACACTGCTGTTACTGAGCGTCGGTGGGGGGGGAGGGAGGGGATGGTACACACTGCTGTTACTGTGCGTCGGTGGGGGGGAGGGAGGGGATGGTACACACTGCTGTTACTGAGCGTCGGTGGGGGGAGGGAGGGGATGGTACATACTGCTGTTACTGAGCGTCGGTGGGGGAGGGAGGGGATGGTACACACTGCTGTTACTGAGCGTCGGTGGGGGGGAGGGAGGGGATGGTACACACTGCTGTTACTGAGCGTCGGTGGGGGGGAGGGAGGGGACGGTACACACTGCTGTTACTGAGCGTGGGTGGTGGGAGGGACGGGATGGTACACACTGCTGTTACTGAGCGTCGGTGGGGGGAGGGAGGGGATGGTACACACTGCTGTTACTGAGCGTCGGTGGGGGGAGGGTGGGGATGGTACACACTGCTGTTACTGAGCGTCGGTGGGGGGGGAGGGAGGGGATGGTACACACTGCTGTTACTGAGGGTGGGTGGTGGGAGGGACGGGATGGTACACACTGCTGTTACTGAGCGTCGGTGGGGGGGAGGGAGGGGATGGAACACACTGCTGTTACTGAACGTCGGTGGGGGGAGGGGGGAGGGGATGTTTGTGGGTGTGGGGGCTGCTTTGTCTCTGGATGGTGTCGAGCTTCTGGAGTGTTGTTGGAGCTGCCCCCATCCAGGGGCAAGTGGGGAGTATTCCCTCACCCTCCTGCCTTGGGCCTTGTCGATGGTGGGTCAGGCTTTGGGGAGTCAGGATATCTCACCTAATCTCGTCCCACCTGCCAGCACCGGGCCCATATCCCTCTAACCCCTTCCTATTATGTCCCCATCCAGATGCCTTTTAAATGCTGTCATTGTACCAGCCTCCACCACTTCCCCTGGCAGCTCATTCCATACACGTACCACCCTCTGGGTGAAAATGTTGCCCCTTAGGTCCCTTTTATATCTTTTCCCTCTCACCCTAAACCTATGCCCCTCTAGTTCTGGACTCCCCCACCCCAGCAAAAATACTTTGTCTATTTACCCTATCCATGTTCCTCATGATTTTATAAACCTCTGTAAGGTCGCCCCTCAGCCTCCGACACTCCAGGGAAAACAGCCCCAGCCTCTCCCTGTAGCTCAGACCCTCCAACCCTGGCAGCATCCTTGTAAATCTTTTCTGAACCCTTTCAAGTTTCACAATGTCTTCATACTGGTGCAAGACCACAACTGAACGCAATATTGCGAAAGTCGCCCGAAGCACTCTCCAGAGGTCATCAGCTCACATTTATCAGGATTTAATTACACTTGCTGAGTGATTAGATTCATTCTGGCAACTGGATGATGGGACTTGAATGGGATGTCAGGTCGCAATCCCAACACAACCTAAACCAATAGCAGAGCAGCATGACACACGAAGGAATCTCTTCCCCTCATCATTTGCTATTTCAAGTCACTTCTGTTTTCCTTTGAAAACACAGTAGGATATAAATGACTTGTCAGAAGAGAGGCAGCGAGCTTGCTTTGTGAACGACTGCTTTATTGTCAGGAGTGTCAGTAGCTTCTGTATTACAAAGACACACAGACAAGAATTCTCAGTGCGGGATGCCAGTAATTATTTGGATGATAACTACATACATCACTCTAATCCCTGGTACGTTTGCAAGTTTTGCCACTCGACTCGGTCTTGGAGATGTTTTCTGTTGCAGAATATTGGATTATTTTCGAAATCGACCAGAGACTAAGGGCTGGCAATATTCCCGTTAATTCCACACCCCTAGTGATCTGGAACTGCTGCCGTCCGTGTGGTGGAGTGACACCCACAGTCCTGCGATGGTAGGCGTTCCAGGATTCTGACCGAGCGACACTGAAGGGATGGCCGATATATTCCCAAATCAGGATTGTGTGGGGTGGGGAACTTGGAGGGGGGTGGCGTTACCATGTGCCTGCTGCCCCTTGTCCTTCGAGATGGAAGTGGCCGTGGGTTTCGAAGGTGCTGCCTGAGGGTCTTTCGTGAGTTTCTGCAGCGCATCTTGTAGCTGGTACACACTGGGGGGGGGGAGGGGAGGGGAGGGGATGGTACACACTGCTGTTACTGAGGGTCGGTGGTGGGGGGGAGGGACGGGATGGTACACACTGCTGTTACTGAGGGTCGGTGGTGGGGGGGAGGGACGGGATGGTACACACTGCTGTTACTGAGGGTCGGTGGGGGGAGGGAGAGGATGGTACACACTGCTGTTACTGAGTGTCGGTGGGGGGAGGGAGGGGATGGTACACACTGCTGTTACTGAGGGTCGGTGGGGGGAGGGAGAGGATGGTACACACTGCTGTTACTGAGTGTCGGTGGGGGGATAGAGGGGATGGTACACACTGCTGTTACTGAGCGTCGGTGGGGGGAGGGAGGGGACGGTACACACTGCTGTTACTGAGTGTCGGTGGGGGGGGAGGGAAGGGATGGTACACACTGCTGTTACTGAGCGTCGGTGGGGGGGAGGGAGGGGACGGTACACACTGCTGTTACTGAGGGTCGGTGGGGGGAGGGAGGGGACGGTACACACTGCTGTTACTGAGTGTCGGTGGGGGGGGGAGGGAAGGGATGGTACACACTGCTGTTACTGAGCGTCGGTGGGGGGGAGGGAGGGGACGGTATACACTGCTGTTACTGAGGGTCGGTGGTGGGGGGGAGGGACGGGATGGTACACACTGCTGTTACTGAGGGTCGGTGGTGGGGGGGAGGGACGGGATGGTACACACTGCTGTTACTGAGGGTCGGTGGGGGGGGGGAGGGACGGGATGGTACACACTGCTGTTACTGAGCGTCGGTGGGGGGGGAGGAAGGGATGGTACACACTGCTGTTACTGAGCGTCGGTGGGGGGGGAGGGAAGGGATGGTACACACTGCAGTTACTGAGGGTCGGTGGGGGGAGGGAGAGGATGGTACACACTGCTGTTACTGAGTGTCGGTGGGGGGGAGGGAGGGGACGGTACACACTGCTGTTACTGAGGGTCGGTGGGGGGAGGGAGGGGACGGTACACACTGCTGTTACTGAGTGTCGGTGGGGGGGGAGGGAAGGGATTGTACACACTGCTGTTACTGAGCGTCGGTGGGGGGGAGGGAGGGGACGGTACACACTGCTGTTACTGAGCGTCGGTGGGGGGAGGGAGGGGACGGTACACACTGCTGTTACTGAGCGTCGATGGGGGAGGGAGGGGATGGTACACACTGCTGTTACTGAGCGTCGGTGGGGGGAGGGAGGGGATGGTACACACTGCTGTTACTGAGCGTCGGTGGGGGAGGGAGGGGATGGTACACACTGCTGTTACTGAGCGTCGGTGGGGGGGGAGGGGGGGATGGAACACAGTGCTGTGACTGAGCGTCGGTGGGGGGAGGGAGGGGATGGTACACACTGCTGTTACTGAGTGTCGGTGGGGGGTGGGAGGGGATGGTACACACTGCTGTTACAGAACGTCGGTGGGTGGAGGGAGGGGACGGTACACACTGCTGTTACTGAGCGTCGGTGGGGGAGGGAGGGGATGGTACACACTGCTGTTACTGAGCGTCGATGGGGGAGGGAGGGGATGGTACACACTGCTGTTACTGAGCGTCGGTGGGGGGAGGGAGGGGATGGTACACACTGCTGTTACTGAGCGTCGGTGGGGGAGGGAGGGGATGGTACACACTGCTGTTACTGAGCGTCGGTGGGGGGGGAGGGGGGGATGGAACACAGTGCTGTGACTGAGCGTCGGTGGGGGGAGGGAGGGGATGGTACACACTGCTGTTACTGAGTGTCGGTGGGGGGTGGGAGGGGATGGTACACACTGCTGTTACAGAACGTCGGTGGGTGGAGGGAGGGGACGGTACACACTGCTGTTACTGAGCGTCGGTGGGGGAGGGAGGGGATGGTACACACTGCTGTTACTGAACGTGCGTGGGCGGGGAGGGACGGGATGGTACACACTGCTGTTACTGAGCGTCGATGGGGGGAGGGATGGGATGGCACACACTGCTGTTACTGAGCGTCGATGGGGGGAGGGAGGGGATGGTACACACTGCTGTTACTGAGGGTCGGTGGGGGGAGGGAGGGGTGGTACACACTGCTGTTACTGAACGTCGGTGGGGGGGGAGGGAGGGGATCGTACACACTGCTGTTACAGAGCGTCGGTGGGGGGAGGGACGGGATGGTACACACTGCTGTTACTGAGCGTCGGTGGTGGGGAGGGAGGGGATCGTACACACTGCTGTTACAGAGCGTCGGTGGGGGGAGGGGATGGTACACACTGCTGTTACTGTGGGTCGGTGGGGGAGGGAGGGGATGGTACACACTGCTGTTACTGAGCGTTGGTGGGAGAGGGAGGGGATGGTACACACTGCTGTTACTGAGCGTCGGTGGGGGGAGGGAGGGGATGGTACACACTGCTGTTACTGAGCGTCGGTGGGGGGAGGGAGGGGATATTACACACTGCTGTTACTGAGCGTCGGTGGGGGAGGGAGGGGATGGTACACCCTGCTGTTACTGAGCGTCGGTGGGGGGGAGGGAGGGGACGGTACACACTGCTGTTACTGAGTGTCAGTGGGGGGGAGGGAGGGGATGGTACACACTGCTGTTACTGAGCGTCGGTGGGGGGAGGGAGGGGATGGTACACACTGCTGTTACTGTGCGTTGGTGGGAGAGGGAGGGGATGGTACACACTGCTGTTACTGAGGGTCGGTGGGGGGAGGGAGGTGATGGTACACACTGCTGTTACTGAGGGTCAGCGGGGGGAGGGACGGGATGGTACACACTGCTGTTACTGTGCGTTGGTGGGAGAGGGAGGGGATGGTACACACTGCTGTTACTGAGCTTTGTGGGGGAGGGAGAGGATGGTACACACTGCTGTCATTGAGCGTCAGTGTGGGGAGGGAGGGGATGGTACACACTGCTGTTACTGAACATCGGTGAGACGGGAAAGAGGGGATGGTACACACTGCTGTTACTGAGGGTCGGTGGGGGTAGGGAGGTGATGGTACACACTGCTGTTACTGAGGGTCAGCGGGGGGAGGGACGGGATGGTACACACTGCTGTTACTGAGCGTTGGTGGGGGGGGGAGGGTGGGGATGGTACACACTGCTGTTACTGTGCGTCGGTGGGGGGGAGGGAGGGGATGGTAGACACTGCTGTTACTGAGTGTCGGTGGGCGGGAGGGAGGGGATGGTACACACTGCTGTTACTGAGTGTCGTTGGGGGAGGAAGGGTATGGTACACACTGCTCTTACTGAGCGTCGGTGGGGGGAGGGAGGGGATGGTACACACTGCTGTTACTGAGGGTCGGTGGGGGGAGGGAGTGGATGGTACACACTGCTGTTACTGAGCGTCGGTGGGGGGAGGGAGGGAATGGTACACACTGCTGTTACTGAGCATCGGTGGGGGGGGAGGGGTTGGTACACACTGCTGTTACTGAGCGTCGGTGCGGGAGGGTGGGGATGGCACACACTGCTGTTACTGAGCGTCGGGGGGAGGGAGGGGATGGTACACACTGCTGTTACTGAGCGTTGGTGGGGGGAGGGAGGGGATGGTACACACTGCTGTTCCTGAGTGTCTGTGGGGGGGAGGGAGGGGATGTTTGTGGGTGTGGGGGCTGCTTTGTCCCTGGATGGTGTCAAGCTTCTTGAGTGTTGTTGGAGCTGTCCCCACCCAGGAGCAAGTGGGGAGTTTTCCCCCACCCTCCTAACCTGTGCCTTGTCGATAGTGGGACAGGCTTTGGGGGAGTCAGGAGGAGAGTTACTCGCTGCACGATTCCCACCCTCTGACCCGCTCTTATATCAAATAACATCACCACAGTCCTCGAGAGTCGAAGGGCTGCTCTTTCATTTTCGAGCTGTGACTGTTAAATCCAACGGTGTGATTGAGATGTTAAAACTGACATACAAACCTCAGTGAGTGCTCGAAATCTCTCTGCGGTGGCAGCCTTTTGATTTGCATGGCTCTCTCATATTTCCTTATATCTAAAATCGGTCATTCCTAGGATCATTCTCGGAACTAATCCCAGTGGCGGGAGGGTCAGAAACCAGAGGACCACAGATGAGATAGAATGAGGGTGAGACACTAAGGCGTGGGGGTGGAAGGGGGATGCTCTGAGACACAGCGAGATGTGGTGATCTGGGGGTGCTGCCTGAAAGGGTTCTGGGAGATTGTTTCACAGACAGCGTGAAAAAGAGAGGAGGGCAGTCAATGGGAACAGTCTAGGGGTGCGGGGTCAAAGGGGAGGGGGATATTGAGTGATGGATTCCCTGCTTGGTGAAACGTCCCCACACTCACAAACCTTACAGTCATGGTGTCCGACTGCACAAACACATCCCCTTCGGCCCTAACTGGTCTGTGCTATCCAAAATGTCAGTCTATGCTAATCCCCATTGCCCTGCACTTGGCCCATATCCTTCTAACCCTTCTCTATCCAGGTATCTGTCCAGATGCCTGTTAAATGTTGTTGGTGTACCCCCCCTCAACCCCTACCACTGGCAGCTCATCCCATATGCGTACCACCCTCTGTGTAAAAAAGTTGTTCCTCAGGTTCCCTTTTATTCTTTCCCCTCTGACCTTAAACTGATGCCCTCTGGTCCTCGATTCCCCAACCCTGGGGAAAAGACTGAGTGCAATCACCCTGTCCATGCCCCTCGTGATCTTATACACTTTGGTAAGGTCACCCCTCAGTCTCCTACGTTCTAAGGAAAACACTCCGAGCTTGTCCAACCTCTCCCTATAACTCAGACCCTTGAGTCCTGGCAACATCCTTATCAACTTCTTCCACATTCCTTCCAGTTTAATAACATTCTTCCTGTAGCAAATATTCGTCATTGAGTGTTAATGTCTCTGGGACCTCTGGGGGTTATTAAGTGGCAGTTATTTTGTGAGTATCTCACATTGAGTTATAAAACCAGTGACCCAGCTTCTCTCCAAAAGCAGCCTTATCTTCCTGTCTTCACGATATCCATTGCCACACTGAAGTGTCAAGTCTATCAAATGCAACAGTAGTTCCTCTTCAAGTGGAGAGGCGAGATTAACTTTGCAGGTTTTTTTTAGGAACAGTGTTCTGGACAGGAAATTTGTCAATGTTACTTGACATCAGCAGAATGTGAAAGGAAATGATGCATGTTAACTTGTGCGAGGCGTTACAGAATATGGGGCACTGCGCTCAGTTAGCTATATCTGCAATCGTATCTGTGGTGCTCTCCCATCCTCCCCGGCCACTCCTCAGGGACCCTGAATGCTCCCAATCCATGTGGCACATTTTGCTGGGCTCTCGTCTTCATTATGCGACAGCCGACCTCTCCAATCTTACTGAGATGCTGGTTGAAAATGTTGCTTCCTTGCTGGTTAAGTAGAGGGTTTAGAAACCGAGAACATAGGAGCAGGAGAAGGCCATTCTGCCCTTCGAGCCTGCCCCACCAGTCCATTGGATCACGGCTGATCATCCATCTCAGTGCCAGCTCTCCCCTCCTCCCCCATACCCTGTGTTCCCTTTAGCCCTAAGAACTCCATCCAAGTCTTCTTGAAGCCGTCCCATGTTGTAGCCTCAAACACCTCCTTTGGTAGAGAATTCCAGAGACTCAGCACTACGGGTCCCCCCTCATGGGAGAGCCTAGGAGCGGAGGGCACAGTCTCTGAAAAAAAAGAGGAGCCAATTTCAGACTGAGACGGGGAGGAATTTCTTCTCTCAGAGAGTTGTGAGCCTTTGGAAGTCTCTGTCACAGAGAGCTATGGGGCAGGCAGAGTCCTTCTATATATTTAAGTGTGAGATAGATCGATCCCTGATCAGTCGGGGAATCAAGGGTTACAGGCAAAAGGCAAGAATGTGGACTTCAGGAATGTCGGATCAGCCGTGATCCTGTTGAATAGCGGAGCAGACCTGAGGGGCTGAACGGCCTTCGCTTGTTACTATTTCTTATACGTTTTGGATTTTGTGTTTTGTTCGGACTCTGTATCTCTGATTCACTTTGAATATATGTCCGTCTCCAATGTCTTTCCCAAATGTGACATTTCCCGTTGCCTTTCCTAGCTCCAACTGGTGTCATTGGAGAGAAGGTCTTCCTTACGGCTCTTGTAGGGACCGAGGTAATAATCCCGTGCCAGCTAACAACAGGCAGCGGGAAGTTCACACAGCTTTCCTGGATAAAAGACCATCAGGAGAAGCCCATCGCTGTGTATAGCCCGAGGTTTGGGTTTAATGTCCTAAATGAAAACTATTCCGGACGGATAGAGATGAGAAACCAATCTCTCCTGGATGGATCAATCCGAATAAAAGCGTTGGAAACGCAGGATGAGGGGAATTATACATGTGACCTCACAACATTCCCTCATGGAAAACTGAGAAAAGCAGCCCATTTAACGATTCTAGGTACGTACCCTACATAAGGTCATGGTTCGTGTTGACAATGAATCTGTGAGAAGGAATCTGAATGAATGTAAACAGAGGGGCATCAAGGTGAATCTTTGATTCCGAGGGAGGCATTTGAATTTCCCAACAATTACCATCAGAGGTAAAGCTTGTATCTCTCTGAAGATCAGTTCCACTCTTACGGGACAGCAATTTTCATTGGGCTTCCAAGGTTTCTCTGTGTCTCTCTCTCTCTCTCTCTCTTTCTTCCACTCCTCCGCTTTCAGATTATCCACTCTTCCTTTCAAAATGCTATGTCTTCACTTTCCCCGCTGCTGTCAACTCCCCTCTGTCATGTGTTTGCTCTTTCCATCTGTCTATTTCTCTCTGTGTTCCTATGGTCAATGCTCCCAACCTCACTCTTCACTGTACATCTGAATGACCTGTGGTCTTTTTAATGATTCACTCCTGGGCATCACTGGCTGGGCCCAGTATTTACTGCCCTGTCCCTAGTTGCCCCCTCCCCTTGAGAAGGTGGGGGGTGGGGGGGGGGGTGGGGAAGCTGCCTTCTCAAACTGCTGCAGTCCATGTGCTGTAGGGTAGACCCTGCCCGGTCTTTCGCTGGTTTGTCTCATCATCGTCATGTCATGTCAAAGTTCGATGTTCCCAGGATGGAGACAGGAGTGGGTGACTATCAGCTGACAGACTCATTGACCGAATAAGGCAGTGCAGTTGACAGGCATTTAATTATTCGTAAAAAATAGAATCAGATTCAGTCCCAAAGAGGTTCTTTGCTTCAGATCCATTATTGCCTCTGTTCAATTTCTTTGTCTTTGTCTGTCCACCCACCCCCTCTCTATCAATGTCTGTCTGTCCACCCACCCCCCTCTATCAATGTCTGTCTGTCTGTCCACCCACCCCCTCTATCAATGTCTGTCTGTCCACCCACCCCCCTCTATCAATGTCTGTCTGTCTGTCCACCCACCCCCTCTCTATCAATGTCTGTCTGTCTGTCCACCCACCCCTCTCTATCAATGTCTGTCTGTCCACCCACCCCCCTCTATCAATGTCTGTCTGTCTGTCCACCCACCCCCCTCTATCAATGTCTCTCTGTCCACCCACCCACCCCCCTCTATCAATGTCTGACTGTCTGTCCACCCACCCCCCTCTATCAATGTCTGTCTGTCTGTCCACCCACCCCCCTCTCTCAATGTCTGTCTGTCTGTCCACCCACCCCCCTCTCTCAATGTCTGTCTGTCTGTCCACCCGGCCGCCTCTATCAATGTCTGTCTGTCTGTCTGTCCACCCCCCTCTCTCAATATCTGTGTGTCTGTCCACCCACCCCCTCTCTCAATGTCTGTCTGTCTGTTCACCCACCCCCCTCTTTCAATGTCTGTCTGTCTGTCCACCCACCCCCCTCTATCAATGTCTGTCTATCTGTCCGTCCATGCCCCTCTATCAATGTCTGTCTGTCTGTCCACCTGGCCGCCTCTCTCAATGTCTGTCTGTCTGTCCACCCACCCCCCTCTCTCAATGTCTGTCTGTCTGTCCACCCAACCCCCTCTCTCAATGTCTGTCTGTCTGTCCACCCACCCCCCTCTATCAATGTCTGTCTCTCTGTCCACCCACCCCCCTCTATCAATGTCTGTCTGTCTGTCCACCCGGCCGCCTCTCTCAATGTCTGTCTCTCTGTCCACCCACCCCCCTCTCTCAATGTCTGTCTGTCTGTCCACCCACCCCTCTCTATCAATGTCTGTCTGTCCACCCACCCCCCTCTATCAATGTCTGTCTATCCACCCACCCACGCCCCTCTCTCAATGTCTGTCTGTCTGTCCACCCACCCCTCTCTCTCAATGTCTGTCTGTCCACCCACCCCTCTCTATCAATGTCTGTCTGTCCACCCACCCCCCTCTATCAATGTCTGTCTATCCACCCACCCACCCCCCTCTCTCAATGTCTGTCTGTCTGTCCACCCACGCCCCTCTACCAATGTCTGTCTGTCTGTCCACCCACCCCCCTCTCTCAATGTCTGTCTGTCTGTCCACCCACCCCCCTCTCTCAATGTCTGTCTGTCTGTCCACCCACCCCTCTCTATCAATGTCTGTCCACCCACCCCCTTCTACCAATGTCTGTCTGTCTGTCCACCCACCCCCTTCTACCAATGTCTGCCTATCTGTCCACCCACCCCCTTCTATCAATGTCTGTCTGTCTGTCCACCCACCCCCTTCTACCAATGTCTGCCTATCTGTCCACACACCCCCTTCTATCAATGTCTGTCTGTCTGTCCATCCAACCTCTTCTATCAATGTCTGTCTGTCTGTCCACCCACCCCTCTCTATCAATGTCTGTCTGTCTGTCCACCCACCCCTCTCTATCAATGTCTGTCTGTCTGTCCACCCACCCCTCTCTATCAATGTCTGTCTGTCTGTCCACCCACCCCCTTCTATCAATGTTGTCTGTCTGTCCATCCAACCTCTTCTATCAATGTCTGTCTGTCTGTCCACCCACCCCCCTCTATCAATGTCTGTCTGTCTGTCCACCCACCCCCCTCTACCAATGTCTGTCTGTCTGTCCATCAGTCAGTCAGTCAGTCTGTCTGTCTGCCTGTCTACAGGTATACCCGTTTTTGAATGTTTGCTCTTCGCCACTTCACTTTTATGAAAGGCCTAGTGCCTGTTTTCGCCAACCGAAAGGAATCCGAAGAGGATTTTTGCTTTTACGAGAAAAGGCGAATTTTTTCCCATATAAATGAATACTTCTTCGTTTTACGCCATTTCGGTTTACGAAAGGTTTCACGGGGGCGCTCTCCTCTCGGACAGCTGGGGGATAACCTGTATCCATTCTGAGAAAAGTGAAGGTCCCAGCGTGAATCCCGAACGAAGGTGTTAATCATTTTCTGCTAATGACATTGGTTCCCCTTTATCACATCTCTCATACCTAAATCAATTAGGAGACTGTATTCTAAGTTTACCTTCAATTTCAAATGCTCATATTCTTGCTAAAAATTAATCTTATCAATCAGGCTCAGATGAACCAATCGGTAGATTTTGTGCGCATCTCCCTGACCCTCTTACCTCTGACATTTTTCACATCACATTGAGATGGATCCAACTTCCAACAATCTGTAGCAACTCACCACTGATGAGTACCAGCCTGCTGAGCACCTCATCCACCGTCTCCCAGTGAGTTCCCTACCTCTGAATATACACAGGCACCTCCCCTACATTGCTGTCCTGCCTGGAAGTCTAAAAATGGAATCAAATTTGAAATTGGCCCATTGCAAGGGCTCAGAGTTCCCAAACCTGTCAGAGGTTTAGAAAATTATCATAAATTTCTTATCTCCTTTTCTATGGGCATCCTGTACTCCCTCAATTATCATTAACATCATTGTTAACTGAGAGCAGGCACTATCTTCTTTATATCAGTGTGCAAACGATGACGAAATTCCCCAATGCTGGAGAACTTTGGAAAATAAGCCAACCCCCCCAAACGTCCTGAATTTATTGGGTTAAACCATAACACTCTAATAAATTACACTGCATGTGATCCATAACCCGATGGTGCTAATAGCAAATTTTCACACCATATTGGTCAGAAACCTACATTCTCTCCATAATAATAACCCTGAGCTTCCATTTGACTGCCATTTCAACACACCACCCTGTACCCTAGTCAACACCGGCATCTCAGGCTTGCTGCAGTGCTCCAGAGAAGATAATACATTGGCTACATTAGATTAGATTAGATTAGATTAGATTACTTTACAGTGTGGAAACAGGCCCTTCGGCCCAACAAGTCCACACCGACCCGCCACCCACCCATACCCCTACATTTACCCCTTACCTAACACTACAGGCAATTTAACATGGCCAATTCACCTGACCTGCACATCTTTAGACTGTGGGAGGAAACCGGAGCACCCGGAGGAAACCCACGCAGACACGGGGAGAACGTGCAAACTCCACACAGTCAGTCGCCTGAGGCGGGAATTGAACCCGGGTCTCTGGCGCTGCGAGGCAACAGTGCTAACCACTGTGCCACCGTGCCGCACATATTAAAGTGCGCTTGGCTTCTTGGGTTTGCGATTTCCAAGAAGATTTGTAGCTCAGGTTGTGGATCAGGTTGTAAGTTGAGCTGGTAGATTTGTTCTCAGACGGTTAGTCACCATGCTAGGCGACATCATCAGAGAGCCACCATTGCAGCACTGGTTTTCTGGAACCCCTTTAGGAAGCACATTGGTTCGGACCTCATTTACCAACCTCTCAGAAAAAAGAACTGCAAGTGATATCACCCACCAGCACAGAACAAAACACATAGACAGCAAGTGGGACACAACACCAACCTTTCACCGGAGGCTTACTGATGATGTTACCCAGTATGGTGACGAAACATCTGAAAACAAGCCTTCCAACTCAGCAAGCAATATCACAACCCTGTCTTCTTGCATTCATTTTGATCAGACCTTGAAGGACTCACTGGATACTTTCACCCTAACAATTTACTTGGTGCTGTGAGCAGGGTCTAAGCAAAATGTTCAAGGGGAGAGAGGATGTTGGTCCCCAGGAAACATTCACCATCCAAATTTGAGACTGGCGCATCGCAAGGGGATCCGAGGTCTGTCAGAAACTTTGAAGGATTGTCACGTCTTGCCCTGTCGCGAGTGAAAAGGAGCAAATAATATCTCACAGTGGACAACCTACATGCTTCAATCACAATATTCCTGACCATTCCATCCTTCTCCCTATTCATTTCCATCCTCTCTCCCCATTTTCCATTTCAATTCCCTCTCTGTCTATCACAGCATCAGTTGCTGCTCATTAATGTAGTGGTATGTCCCTACCTCTCAGCAGGGAGGCTGGGACTCAAGTCTCACTTGGATTTTATTCAGATAAGTAGATTATCGATGTCACCAATCTTTGAAATGATGCAGAAGGGGTTTAGGTGCTCTTTACATGCAGTGGTAGTGTCCCTAGCTCTGAGCCAACTTCACCCAGCCTCTGAGGTGCTCTTGCAGCCATTACACAAAGAAAGAGCAAAGAAAGATTACAGCCCAGGAATAGGCCCTTCGGCCCTCCAAGCCTGAGCCGATCCAAATGTGCTGTCTAAACCTGTCGGTCAATTTCTAAGCATCTCTATCCCTCTGCTCCCCACCTACTCATGCATTTATCCAGACGCATCTTAAACGCCGTGCCTGCCTGTACCACCTCTGCTGGCAACATGTTCCAGACACCCACCACCCTCTGTGTGAAGTACTTGCCGCGTGTATCCCCCTTATACTTTCCACCTCTCACCTTAAAAGCGTGACCTCTCGTGATCAAATCCTTCACCTCGGGAAAAAGCTTGTCTCTATCCACCCTGTCTATACCCTTCATGATTTTGTAAACCTCAGTCAGGTCTCCCCTCAATCTCCTTTTTACTGGTGAAAATAAATCTAACCTACCCAACCTTTGCTCATAGCTAGCACCTTCCATACCAGGCAACATCCTCGTAAACCTTCTCTGCACCCTCTCCAAAGCGTCCACACCCTTTTGGTAATGTGGCGACCAGAACTGGACACAGTATTCTAAATGCGGCCGAATCATGATGTGTGCAGTTCAGTGTCTGGTCAAGGGTTGGGAATGGTCCAGTGGTGTTGTCACTGGGCTATTAACCTAGCCATCTGGGTCAAACTTTGCGAATATATGTTCAAATCCTGCCATGACAAACAATGACATTTGAATTCAATAAAAATTTGGAATTTAAAATCTAAAGGTGACCATGAAACCATTGTTGATTGTCACAAAAGCCCGTCTGGGTCACTAATGTCTATCAGGGAAGGAAATCTGGCAACTTTACCTGGTCCGGACTTGAAAGTGGAGTCGCAGGCAGATAGGATAGTGAAGAAGGCGTTTGGTATGCTTTCCTTTATTGGTCAGAGTATTGAGTACAGGAGTTGGGAGGTCATGTTGCGGCTGTACAGGACATTGGTTAGGCCACTGTTGGAATATTGTGTGCAATTCTGGTCTCCCTGCTGTAGGAAGGATGTTGTGAAAGTTGAAAGGGTTCAGAAAAGATTAACGAGGTCGTTGCCAGGGTTGGAGGGTTTGAGCTACAGGGAGAGGCTGAACAGGCTGGGGCTGTTTTCCCTGGAGCGTCGGAGGCTGAGGGATGACCTCATAGAGGTTTATAAAATCATGAGGGGCACGGATAGGGTAAATAGACAAAGTCTTTTCCCTGGGGTTGGGGAGTCCAGAACTAGAGGGCGTAGGTTTAGGGTGAGAGGGGAAGGATATAAAAGAGACCTAAGGGGTAACTTTTCACCCAGAGGGTGGTACGTGTATGGAATGAGCTGCCAGAGGAAGTGGTGGAGGCTGGTACAAGGACAGCATTTAAAAAGCATCTGAATGGGTATATGAATAGGAAGGGGTTAGAGGGATATGGGCCAAGTGCTGGCAAATGGGACAGGATGAGGTTGGGATATCTGGTCGGCATAGATCAGCTGGACTGGAGGTTCTGTCTCCATGCTATACAGCTCTATAACTCGATGACTCACAGCAATATGCTGGACTCTTTGTTGCCTCCTGGGTAATCAGAGATGGCGAATAAACACTGGCCCAGCCCTTGACACCCATATCCTGTGAATTAATTGGAAACTATAGGTGGGAGCTGAGCTGGAAATGGCTTGAACTGGGTTGATTTATAAACATCTGTAAGTGAGCCAAGCCATCTTGCTTCCTCTTCAGCACTTTGGGGGTAACATCGCCAACTCTGGGCCAAGAGTCGATGGTTCAAGTCCCAGCATGCTCCAGTGGTGTGCAGTAACATTTCTGAATCAGGGTGATGAGGAAAACCTCACCCATGATTGCATCGGCCTGTAAAAGGAATTGTAGCAGGCTCCTGTTGCTGTTTTAATGTAAAGGAACACTCTTTGATTGAAGCAGACATTGAACTGATTTCCTGTTTATCTCTGACAGTGGTTCCCACCAACATAGCGACATCGGTCCCAGCAAAGGCTGGACTCTCAGAGGTCCCCGTGGCTCAGTGTATTGCAGCCTTTGGGAACCCAGCAGCAGATATCAGCTGGAAATCCAGTCTCCATGGGAACCACACCACCATCCAGACGGCAAACAGCGACGGGACAGTGAATGTTGACAGCCTGTACAAGATGAAACCACGTCGTTCAGACAATGGTCAAACAGTGACCTGTATTATCACTCACTCAGCAACAGGCAGCAGCAATACATACCGCATACAACTGGAGATCCACTGTAAGTCCCACATGGAAAGACAGACTGTAGCCAAGAGGATGAGCAGGGGGCACCATCAGCTCTTTGATAAGCCAGTCAATTCAATCGTAGAATCCCTACAGTGTGAAAGCTGGCCATTTGGCCCATCAACTGTACTGCAACCCTCCAAAGACCATCCAACCTGGAGGCTTCCACCTACTTTATCCTGATAACCCTGCATTCCTCATGGATAACCCACATAGCCCAGACATCCCTGGACACTATGGGACAATTTCCCATGGCCGATCCACCCTAACCTGCACATCCCTGGGCACTATGGGACAATTTCCCATGGCCAATCCACCCTAACCTGCACATCCCTGGGCAATATGGGACCATTTCCCACGGCCAATCCACCCTAACCTACACATCCCTGGGCACTACGGGACAATTTCCCATGGCCAATCCACCCTAACCTGCACATCCCTGGACACTATGGGACAATTTCCCATGGCCAATTCACAATAACCTGCATGTCCCTGAGCACTATAGGACAATTTCCCATGGCCAATCCACCCTAACCTGCACATCCCTGAACACTATAGGACAATTTCCCATGGCCAATCCACCCTAACCTGCACATCCCTGGACACTATGGGACAATTTGCCATGGCCAATTCACTCTAACCTGCACATCCCTGAGAACTATGGGACAATTTTGCATTTCCAATCCACCCTAACCTGCACATCCCTGGGCACGATGGGACAATTTCCCATGGCCAATCCACCCTAACCTGTAATTCCTGGACACCATGGGACAGTTTCCCATGGCCAATACACCCTAACCTGCACATTCCCGGACACTATGGGACAATTTCACATGGCTAGTGCACCCTAACCTGCACATCCCTGGATACTACGGGACAATTTCCCATGGCCAATCCACCCTAACCTGCACATCCCTGGATACTACGGGACAATTTCCCATGGCCAATCCACCCTAACCTGCACATTCCTGGATACTACGGGACAATTTCCCATGGCCAATCCACCCTAACCTGCACATCTTTGGGCTGTGGGAGGTAACCCACGCAGACACTGGGAGAATGTGCAAACTCCACACAGACAGGAACGGAGGCTGCAATCGAACCTGATTCTCTGACGCTGCAAGGCTGCAGTGTTAACCATTGAGCCGCTGTGCCGCCTTAACTGCGGTTGATCTAATCTCAGCCTCAACTCACCTTCCTACCCATTTCCTTCAACACCATATTCATTAAGAAACAAATCCTCCTATAACCTATTCAGAGAGGAGTGCATTTCACAGATTCACGACAGTTTGAGAGCAGTATTTCCTACGCATCCCTGTTGTAAATCTGCCTCCCTCTATCATCCTAAAGCTATGATCCCTCATTCTGGATTGTCCCACCAGGAAACAGGGAACAAGCTCTTCCTAAACTGGAGAAGAACTCAACTTTAACCCATGGGACGAGTTGGTTTCTTCCAGGTACCTGTGTAACAGGCTACTTGTGTTGTTGAATGTGGGTAAAATGGATTTGATTTGATTGAATCCATCTATTTATAAACTCCAGCTGAATATATTTTAAAACATTTATAAATCCCTTATTCTTTCGACTGAGAGTGTCTGCAGTTCTGGCCTCCCCGCTATAGGAAGAATGGTGTGAACCTGAAATGGTTCAGAAAGGATTTACAAGGATGTTGCCAGGGTTGGAGGGTTTGAGCTACAGGGAGAGGCTGAACAGGCTGGGGCTGTTTTCCATGGAGCGTCGGAGGCTGAGGGGTGACCTTATAGAGGTTTACAAAATCATGAGGGGCATCGATAGGGTAAATAGGCAAGGTCTTTTCTCTGGGGTGGGGGAGTCCAGAACTAGAGGGGCAAAGGTTTAGGGTGAGAGGGGAAAGATATAAAAGGGACCTGAGGGGCAACTTTTTCACCCAGAGGGTGATGCGTGTATGGAATGAGCTGCCAGAGGAAGTGGTGGAGGCTGGTACAGTGACAGCATTTAAAAGGTGTCTGGGTGTGTATATGAGGTTTGGAGGGCTATGGGCCAAGTGCTGGCAAATGAGATGAGATTAATTTAGAGGTATCTAATTGGCATGGACGAGTTGGACTGAAGGGTCTGTTTCTGTGCTGTACATCTCTATGTCTCGATGACTATTCTGAGGGGCATGGGCAGATTGATAAAGCAGCTTAGTTGAAGGGTCAGTAACAAAGTGGGGCATCATTTTAAAGTGAATTTCAAACGCTCCTTCCTTTGTCTTAAGGAAATGGGTGGCATTTCCATCGTTCATCCACTTCCAAGCCGTATATTTCCACGTTTCCGAAGCAGACAAGAAAGTGGAGAGAGTGCAACATCCTTTGGTTCCAAAACCGTGCTTCCCTGTTGTTAACACATCGGTCACCCTCACGCTCTTCGGTTTTGGCTGTTCACAAAATCCCTGCAGTGGGGAAGCAGGCCATTCGACCCATTGAGTCCTCCTGGCTGCCTCCATCTCCATCCTTCAGGTGTACATAGGGTTAATGGGAGTTGTCTTTTCCCTCGGACAGGGGGCACATTTTTAAGGTGAGAGCAGAGAGATTTTTGTAAAGATGTGAAGGGGGGCGCTTTTCTTTAAACACAGAGAGTGGTTTGTTTGTGGAATCACTGTGTAGTGGATTGTTTAAGAGACATTCGGAGAAGGACATGGACAGGAAAGGTTTGGAGGGAGATGGGTCAGGAGCAGGCAGGGGGGACTAGGTTAGTTTGGGGTTAGGGGCAGCATGGACTAGATGGGCCAAAGGGTCTGTTTCTGTGCTGTGGGAATCTATGAGTCTGTCAATTGTCACAAAGACACAAGTCTAACTATTTTCTTCCACGGTGACACCATCCAGTTCAATCGTAGCTCTGGCTCCTTCCTAACGAACGGGCTGAGATGTACTGACCCTGTGAACCTTTCTCTTTGTAGGTCCACCAGAGGTGACCATAACAGGATATGATCAGACCTGGAGTGAAAACAGCCGCAATGTTACTGTGACATGTAACACAGATGCCAATCCTCCAGTGACAACGTACACATGGCGAGGGTAAGTTACAACGGGCGGAATTCATTCAGAAAGTTAGGCGACAGGTTTTCGGTAAAGTATCGGTAATTGTATGTTCATTAGCTATTTGTGATATGGGAACATGGAATATCGGAGTAGGCCACTCTGCCCATCGAGCCTGTCCTGCACCTTCATTGTGAACATGGTTGATCACCCAACCCAGTTGCTGCTTTCCCATTCGACCCGAAAGTAAAGGATCAGAATGAGGCCATTCGGCGCATTGAGGATACTCCGCCATTCAATCCTGGCTGACATGTTTCTCCACCCCATTCTCCTGACTTCTCCCCATAACCTTTGACCCCCCCCTCACTAATCAGAAACCTATCTATTCCTGTCTTAAATACACTCAGTGACGTGTGTGCCCCCCAGCCCTCTGCAGCAACGGGTCCCACCGATTCCCCACCCTCCTGCTGGAGAAATTCCTCCCCATCTCAGTTCCAAAGGGCTGTCCCTTCGCCCTGAGGCCGTGCCCTCGGGCCCTGGTCTCTCCCACTGGTGGGAACATCTTCTCCATGCCCACACTATCCAGCCCCTCTCAGTGTTCTGTAAGGTTCAATCAGATCCTTCCTCATCTTCGAAACTCCATCCAGTACTGGCCCAGAGTCCTCAACCTGTCCCCATATGACACACCCTTATCCCAGTGATTGTTCGAGTAAACCTACTCGAGACCCCCCCCACAGTCAGCGCATCCTTCCTCAGATTAGAATCTCTAAAGAGAAGGAAGAGGTCATTTGGTCCATCAAGTCTGTTCCAACCCTCTGACAGGCATCCCCCCTCGATTCCTACCCATGTCCATGTAACCCCATATTTCCCATGGCCAATCCACCCTAACCTGCACATCCCTCGGCACTATGGGACAATTTCCCATGGCCAATCCACCCTAACCTACACATCCCTGGACACTATGGGACAATTTCCCATGGTCAATCCACCCTAACCTGCACATCCCTGGGCACTATGGGACAATTTCCCATGGCCAATCCACCGTAACCTGCACATCCCTGGGCACTATGGGACAATTTCCCATGGCCAATCCACCCTAACCTGCACATCCCTCGGCACTATGGGACAATTTCCCATGGTCAATCCACCCTAACCTGCATATCTTTAGACTGTGGGTGGAAACCCACTCAGTCACAGGGGGAACATACAAGGTCCACACAGACAGTTGCCTGAGGGTGGAATCGAACCTGGGTCCTTGAAGCTGGGACACAGCAGTGCTAACCACTGAGCCTACGTGTCAGAATGGTGAAGGTACAGAGGACCAGAATACTGCTCACAATATTCCAAATGCAGTCTGACCAGTGCCTTACACAGCCTCAGCTGTATCTGCCTGTCCTTGTATTCTAGCCCTCTCGCAATGAATGCTAACAATGCATTTACCTTCCTAACTGCCGACTGATCCTGCATGTCAGGTTTCAGGGAATCCTGAACCCAGGCTCCCAAAGTCTCCATTACCATTTGATCCACTGAGCCCTAAGATAAAGGTATAGTCTACAATAGGCTGCTCTCTCCTCAAACCAGCCCCTGCCGATCAGTGATTCAGACATAGAGCTGGATTGGTGAACCAAGGTCTGCATCAGAAATCCTGGGACGAGTTTCGCCATTGGCTGATGCAGCGTACCATGTGATAGACCCAGTGGGTACTTGACCTGGAATTCTTCAACAGTGTCATCAGGCATTTGGTGGAATCCACAGATCTCTCTGAAGAGCTGGCCTCTCTCTAGGGTCCAACATTTAAATTACCCTGAGCTTTTGGAGATATCAGACTTTCCCTTCAACAAGCAGACCTTGGGGTGCCAGCTCACAGTCCCTTGAAAGTGGAGTCGCGGGTAGACAGGGTAATGAAGACGACATCTGGAATGCTTTCCTTTATTGATCAGTGCATGGAGTAGGAGAAAGTGAGGACTGCAGACACTGCGGTGCTGGAAAAGCACAGCAGGTCAGGCAGCGTCCGAGGAGCAGGAGAGTCAGTTGTTTGAGCATAAGCTCTTCATCAGGAATGACGGGGGCCCCAAGGGGCCTGACAGAGAAATGGGAGGGGGCTTGTGTTAGGGGGAAGGTCGCCGGGACTGTGATCAGGTAAGGTTGTAGGTTTGCTCGCTGAGCTGGTCGATTTGTTCTCAGATGTTTCGTCACCATGCGTGGTAACATCATCAAAGACCCTCTGGTGAAGCGCTGGTGTCATTGTCCCACTTTCTATTTCTGATTCTGGGTCTCAATGTGAACATCAAAACAGCTCCTGACGAAGCTAAAGGACCTCTTACCTACAACCACCAGAACAAACATCATTTACAAAATACCCGGCAAGGATTGGTACAAACACTACATCAGACAGACCAGCAGGAAAAAGTAGCCAGCAGGATACACAAACACCTATCGCTACCAAAAGACATGACCAGCTATCACTAGTCTCCTTTCACACAGATGAAGAAGGACACCAGTTCGACTGGGATAACACATCCATTCTAAGACAGGTTAAACAGAGACACGCACGGGAATTCCTAAAGACCTTCAAACTAGAACTCCATTAACAAACACATCGATGTGGACCCTATTTACCAACCTCTGAGAAAAAGACCCAGAAATGATACCCCCCACCGTAACAGATCAAGACCCACACAAATAGAAAGTGGGACATAACACCAATGCTTCACCGAGGCTCACTGATGATGTCACCTATCACATTTCCAACGCCCCTCCTCCAAGTCCCTCCTCCCTACCTTTTATCTTCTCCTGCTGAACACTCTCTGCTCATTCCTGAAGAAGGGCCTGTGCCCGAAACGTCGAATCTCCTGTTCCCTGGATGCTGCCTGACCTGCTGTGCTGTTCCAGCAATAAAGTTTCAACACTGATGATGTCACCAAGCATGGTGACGAAACATCTGAAAACGATCCTGCCAACTCAGCGACAGAACCTACCTGAACCTCAACCTGAGCTACAAAACCTCTCAAAAATTTGCAAATGCGATACGTGGATGAAGATGGGGGATCATGGTGATAGGTTGAAGTGGATGGTGAAGTGGATAGGTGGGAAGGAAAATGAACAGATAGGACAGTTCAAGAGGGCGGTGTCAAGTTGGAGGGTTGGATCTGGGATAATTTGGGGGGAGGGGCGATTAGGAAACTTGACATTGATCGTTTGTGATTGAAGGGGCCAAAGGCGGAAGATGAGGCGTTCTTCCTCCAGGCGTCAGGAGGTAAGGGTTTGGCGATAGAGGAGGCCCAGGATCTGCATGTCCTTGGCAGAGTGGAAGGGGGAGCTAAAGTGTTCAGCCACAGGATGGTGGGGTTGTTTAGTGTGTGTGTCCCAGAGATGTTCTCTGAAATGGCCCACAAGTTGGTATCCTGTCTCCCCAGCGTCTAGGAGACCACATCAAGAGCAATGGATACAGTGGATGAGGTGTGCAGATGTACAGCAGGAAGGATGCTTTGGGGCCTTGGATGGAATTAGGGGGAGGTGTGGAGCGCACGTTTTACAACTCTTGCAGTGGCAAAGGAAGGTGCCAGGAGTAGAGGGTGGGTTAGTGGGGGACATGGACCTAATGAGGGAGTTGTAAAGGGAATGGTCTCTGCGGAATGCAGATAGGGGTGGGGAGGAAATGTATCCCTGGTGGTGGGGTTGCTTGTAGGTGGTGGAAATGGTGGAGGATGATGCGTTGTATCCGAAGGTTGGTGAGGTCGAAGGTGAGGCCGGGGAGGTTCTGTCCTTGTTGCACTTGGAAGGATGGGGTTCACGGGCAGAGGTGTGGGAAGTGGAGGAGATGCGCTGGAGGGGATTGTTGACCACGTGAGAGGGGAAATTGCAGTCCTTAAAGAAGGAGACCATCTGGGATGTTCGATGGTGGAATTGGTCCTCCAGGGAGCAGATGCGGTGGAGGATTTGGGAATAAGGGGTGGCGTTCTTACAGGAGGCAGGGTGGGAGGAGGTGTAGTCCAGGTAGCTGTGGGAGTCGGTGGGTTGGTAGTAGATGTCCATGTTGAGTCAGTCACAAAAAATGGTGTTGAAGAGGTCCAGGAAGGGGAGGGAGGTGTCCGAGAGGATTGAGTATAAGGACATAAATAGAATGGATTTGGAATTGCCCATTGACCCCACTCCACCATTCAATAAGATCATGGAAGAGCTTTTCATGAACTCAGCACCACACTCCCGATGAAGTGATTATGCCCGAAACGTGGATTCTCCTGCTCCTCGGACACTGCCTGACCTGTTGTGCTTTTCCAGCACCGCACTTTGATCTCCAGAATCTGCCGTCCTCACTTTCTCCTCCTCCATTTCCCTGCCCGCTCTCTCACCATAACCCTTCATTCCTTCCCTGTCCCAAAAATCGATTTATCTTGACCTAGAAACCAGCCAATGAGGTGGCTTCAGCTGCCTCCCTGGGCAGGGAATCCCACAGATACACAACCCTCTGGGTGAGGCAGTTCCTCCTTAACTCAGTCGGCTCCCAGCTACTCCCCCTGAGTGTGAGGCTATGCCTGCTAGTGCTAGTTTCACCCCACCAGTGGAAACATCCTCCCTGCTTCTATCTTATCTACTCCCTTCGTCATTTTATACGTTTCTGTAAGATTTCCCCTCATTCTTCAAAATTCTAACAGGAATTGGGAGGTCACATTGTGGCTGGAGAGGACATCGGTGAGGCCGCTTTTGGAAAACTGCGCTCAGTTCTACTCTCACTCCTATCGGAAAGATGTTGTGAAACCTGAAAGGGTTCAGAAAAGATTTTAAAAGGTGTTGGAGGGTTGGAGCTAGAGGGAGAGGTTGAGTCGGCTGGACTGTTTTCCCTGGCGTGTCGGAGGCTGAGGGGTGACCTTATAAAGGTTTATAAAATCATGAGGGGCATGGACAGGATAAATAGACAAAGTCTTTTCCCTGGGGTGGGGGGAGTCCAGAACTAGAGGGGCATAGGTTTAGGGTGAGAGGGGAAAGATATAAAAGAGACCTAAGGGGCAACTTTTTCACTCAGAGGGTGGTACGTGTATGGATCGAGCTGCCAGAGGAAGTGGTGGAGGCTGGTACAATGGCAGTATTTTAAAGGCATCTGGATGGGGATGTGAATGGGAAGGGTTTAGAGGGATATGGGCCAGGTGCTGGCAAATGGGACTAGATGAGATTAGGATATCTGGGTTGGCATGGACGAGTTGGGCCGAAGGGTCTGTATGTCCCTGTGACTTTAAATGTGGATTCACTGTGATTATCTTCCTTTGTAATTCACAAGGTTACCAGAAGGAGCGGTGCTCAAAGATGGAGTGGTGTTCATTGGGGAAATGAGCGCTCAGGCGAACGGCAACTGGACGTGTGAAGCCACCAACGCAATTGGGACAGGAGTGGGCCGATTGGAAGTTTTGCTGAGACCGAGCGATGCAGGTACACCACACTGCAGTTCTCTCGGAGCGCATCATTGGGGTTTCATTCTGCTAACCAAAAGGGATATGGTCAACAGTGAGCATCGACCAATCAAAGAGGTTGGCGCATTTGGCCAAAAGGTGGAGAGGAACAGAGTTAAAAAAAATCCAGCGTCTGACACTTAGCAGGGCGGGTCCCAGGGAGCTGTGGTCTGTTCACAAAGCCTCAAACTCAAAGCTGAGTTCACAAAATAAAAGCACCCGCCCCCCGATCCCAGAGGGTAACTGATCTATCACTAACCAGTCAGAACATGTGACCCATACAACGTAAATCTTTAAATCTGACTGTTCAGGAGGCCAAACAACTTCCAAAATATAACCGTACTACAGTTCAGTAGACACACGTGTCTGAAGGTACATCTGTCCAAGTTGAAAGCATTTGAAAGTGACTGTATTTTCCCACAGGATTACACTGTGGTTTAAAGACTTCACTGTCTAATTAGCTATCACTAAATGGCAAATAGTAACCTGATGGGTTAGAAGCTACAAACCTGACCACTGACCTGTGGGATTTGATCGAAAGTTATCCCAGTGAGTGTCCGGGAATTCTGTTAAAAAAGTTTATGGACTTGCACTGACAGGGCTTTGAATTCTGACCTGAAACAAAAGGGTTACAAAATTATGAGGGGCATGGATAGGATAAATAGACAAAGTCTTTTCCCTGGGGTCGGGGAGTCCAGAACTAGAGGGACATAGGTTTAGGGTGAGAGGGGACAGATATAAAAGAGACCTAAGGGGCAACGTTTTCACGCAGAGGGTGGTACGTGTATGGAATGAGCTGCCAGAGGAAGTGGTGGAGGCTGGTACAATTGCAACATTTAAAAGGCATCTGGATGGGTATATGAATAGGAAGGTTTTGGAGGGATATGTGCCTGGTACTGGCAGGTGGGACTAGATTGGGTTGGGATATCTGGTCGGCGTAGACAAGTTGGACCGAAGGGTCTGTTTCCGTGCTGTACATCTCTATGACTGTATGCTTTGGAACCTCCTGGTCAGTCTGAAGAAGCTATGTCTTTCTGTTCACATGAATGTGGGAGCCTCTTTATGACCCAGCATTTATTCCCCTTCCCTATGTATTCCTGGAGAAGGTGAGGGTCAGTTGGCTGTCTGTATGACTGCTGTACAAGCCGTGTGGGCATGCTCACATCCAGGCTGTTGGAGCAGCGAGAACGACGGAACAGCGATACATTGGCTGTTGGAACTTGGAGGGAGAGCTGTTCCCATACACCTCCTGCCCTTGTCTGACTGGTAGAGGCCATGGGGTTGGAAGGTGCTGCCTGAGGGTCTTTGGTGAGTTTCTGCAGTGCATCTTGTAGCTGGTACACACTGCTGTTACTGAGGGTCGGTGGGGGGAGGGAGGGGATGGTACACACTGCTGTTACTGAGGGTCGGTGGGGGGAGGGAGGGGATGGTACACACTGCTGTTACTGAGCGTCGGTGGGGGAGGGAGGGAGGGGATGGTACACACTGCTGTTACTGAGCGTCGGTGGGGGAGGGAGGGGATGGTACACACTGCTGTTACTGAGCGTCGGTGGGGGAGGGAGGGGATGGTACACACTGCTGTTACTGAGCGTCGGTGGGGGGAGGGAGGGAATGGTACACACTGCTGTTACTGAGGGTCGGTGGGGGGAGGGAGGGAGGGGATGGTACACACTGCTGTTACTGAGCGTCGGTGGGGGAGTGAAGGGATGGTACACACTGCTGTTACTGAGTGTCGGTGGGGGGAGGGAGGGGATGGTACACACTGCTGTTACTGAGCGTCGGTGGGGGGAGGGAGGGGATGGTACACACTGCTGTTACTGAGCGTCGGTGGGGGAGGGAGGGGATGGTACACACTGCTGTTACTGAGCGTCGGTGGGGGAGTGAAGGGATGGTACACACTGCTGTTACTGAGTGTCGGTGGGGGGAGGGAGGGGATGGTACACACTGCTGTTACTGAGCGTCGGTGGGGGGAGGGAGGGGATGGTACACACTGCTGTTACTGAGCGTCGGTGGGGGAGGGAGGGGATGGTACACACTGCTGTTACTGAGCATCGGTGGGGGAGGGAGGGGATGGTACACACTGCTGTTACTGAGCGTCGGTGGGGGAGTGAGGGGATGGTACACACTGCTGTTACTGAGCGTCGGTGGGGGGAGGGAGGGGATGGTACACACTGCTGTTACTGAGCATCGGTGGGGGAGTGAGGGGATGGTACACACTGCTGCTACTGAGCATCGGTGGGGGGAAGGAGGGAGGGGATGGTACACACTGCTGTTACTGAGCGTCGGTGGGGGAAGGGATGGAGGGGATGGTACACACTGCTGTTACTGAGCGTCGGTGGGGGGGAGGGAGGGGATGGTACACACTGCTGTTACTGAGCGTCGGTGGGGGGAGGGAGGGGATGGTACACACTGCTGCTACTGAGCGTCAGTGGGGGAGGGAGGGGATGGTACACACTGCTGTTACTGAGCGTCGGTGGGGGGAGGGAGGGGATGGTACACACTGCTGCTACTGAGCATCGGTGGGGGGAGCGAGGGAGGGGATGGTACACACTGCTGTTACTGAGCGTCGGTGGGGGGAGGGAGGGGATGGTACACGCTGCTGTTACTGAGTGTCGGTGGGGGGGAGGGTGGGGACGGTACACACTGCTGTTACTGAGCGTCAGTGGGGGGAGGGAGGGGATGGTACACACTGCTGTTACTGAGCGTCGGTGTGGGAGGGAGGGAGGGGATGGTACACACTGCTGTTACTGAGTGTCGGTGGGGGGGGAAGGAGGAGATGGTACACACTGCTGTTACTGAGCGTCGGTGGGGGGAGGGAGGGGATGGTACACACTGCTGTTACTGAGCGTCGGTGTGGGAGGGAGGGAGGGGATGGTACACACTGCTGTTACTGAGTGTCGGTTGGGGTAGGGAGGGGATGGTACACACTGCTGTTACTGAGCGTCGGTGGGGGGAAGGAGGGGATGGTACACACTGCTGTTACTGAGGGTCGGTGGGGAAGGGAGGGGATGGTACACACTGCTGTTACTGAGCGTCGGTGGGGGGAGGGAGGGGATGGTACACACTGCTGTTACTGAGCGTCGGTGGGGGAGGGAGGGGATGGTACACACTGATGTTACTGAGCGTCGGTGGGGGAGGGAGGGGATGTTTGTGGGTGTGGAGGCTGCTCTGTCCCTGGATGGTGTTGAGCTTCTCGAGTGTTGTTGGTGCTGCCCCCACCCAGGGGCAAGTGGGGAGTATTCCCTCACCCTCCTGCCTTGTGCCTTGTCGATGGTGGGACAGGCTTTGGGGGGAGTCAGGAGGGGAGTTACTCGCTGCGGGATTCCCAGCCTCTGACCTGCTCTTGTAGCCGCTGTGTTTATGTGGTGGGTCCAGTTGAGTTTCTGGGAGAAAGTGAGGAATGCAGATGCTGGAGATCAGAGCTGAAAAATGTGAGTTTCTGGTCAGTGATAACACTCCCCAGGATGTTGATTGCGTGGGATTCTGTGACGGTAATGCCACTGAGTGTCAAGGTGGTCAGGTGTCTTTTATCGGTGATGGTCATAGCCTGGCATTTGTGCGGCGTGCAATTTACTTGCCAGTTGTCAATCCAAATGCTCCCTCAGACTAAAACCTACAGATCTATAAACCTACAGTTCTACAGGATATTGGTGAGGCCGCACTTGGAGTTTTGTGTTTGGTTTTGGTCACCTTGCTGTAGGAAGGATGGTATGAAACTGGAAAGGGTGCAGAAGGAAATTTACAAGGATGTTGCCAGGACTCAATGGTCTGAGTTACAGGGAGAGAGGTTGGACAAGCTCGGAGTGTTTTCCTTCGAGCGTAGGAGACTGAGGGGTGACCTTATAGAGGTGTATAAGATCATGAGGGACATGGACAGGGTGAACACACTCAGTCTTTTCCCCAGGGGTTGGGGAATCGAGGACTAGAGGGCATCAGTTTAAGGTTAGAGGGGGAAAGAATAAAAGGGAACCTGAGGGGCAACGTTTTTACACGGAGGGTGGTACGCATATGGAATGAGCTGCCAGTGGTAGGGGTTGAGGCGGGTACATTAACAACATTTAAAAGGACAAATACATGGATAGGAAAGGATTAGAAGGATATGGACCAAGTGCAGGGAAATGGGGTGAGCGTAGATGGACATTTTGGTCGGCATGGACCAGCTGGGCCAAAGGTCCTGTCTCCATGTTGTGGGACACTATGACTCTTCAATTTGAGATGGTAGCAGTTTTGGAGTAGTGAGTAATTGTCTCCGTATTCGGAGGAAGGACATTCTGGTGATGGAGGGAGTGTCACAAAGGTTTCCCAGACTGATGCCTGGAATGGCAGGACTGCTGAGAGACGTATGGAGAGAGACTGAATCCGTTTGGACAATATTCACTGGACTTTAGAAGAATGAAGAGGGTGGGGGGTGGGGGGGGGAGGTTCATCCCATTGAAGCTTAGACAGGTCCCCATTACCAGGGTGCATCAGTGATACTACACCTCCTCCAGGGAAGGTGAGCTTTCTGGCCCAGAGTTAGGGACACTACCACTGTGCCACAAGTTTACAGCTACAATGCACCATTCCTGAATGTAGATCGTTTTGATTCAGACTCATTATGACAAACGCCTAGATAAGGGCTGTGCCTTTCAGGACTGAGATGAGGAGAAATGTGCTCACTCAGCCTGGATGATTCTCTGCAATTGAGGTCAAAACACTAAATGTTTTCAATAAGAGTTAGTAATAGTTCTTTGGGCTAAGGGGATGGAAGGATATTGGAGAAAGTAGGGGCTATTGAGTTGGACGATCAGCCATTTTTTTTAGATTAGATTACTTTACAGTGTGGAAACAGGCCCTTCGGCCCAACAAGTCCACACTGCCCCGCCGAAGCGCAAACCACCCATACCCCTACATTTACCCCTTACCTAACACTACGGACAATTTAGCATGGCCAATTCACCTGACCCTGCACATCTTTTGGACTGTGGGAGGAAACCGGAGCACCCGGAGGAAACCCACGCAGACACGGGGAGAATGTGCAAACTCCACACAGTCAGTCGCCTGAGGCGGGAACTGAACCCGGGTCTCTGGCGCTGTGAGGCAGCAGTGCTAACCACTGTGCCACCGTGCCGCCCACCGTGCCGCCCATGATCATATTGAATGGCAGAACAGGCTGGAGGGGCCGAATGGCTACTCCTGCACATACTTTTGATAATTCAATGTATATCCAGTTTTGGATCATCTTGCGAACGGAATATTCAGACCATCCAATACCTTTACACTTTGGGAAATTCACACAATTAAGGATTGCTTGAATTAATTAATTCTTTACCTTTGCCGGGAGTATTTTGTGGCGGGGGGTGGGGGGGGGAGGGGTATTGGCGTTAGCCTCGCTTGTGAGGGTCATGTTCTGGGTATTTGCCCCCCATTATAGATCTTAGCTGGTTATACTCACCTCTGCTGCATCTACAGAGAGAATAGTGCTGTCTGTGTGAGCCAGTCTGTTTAATATAACACATACCCATCACAATTAATGATGAGCCTTAACATACACTGCAGCTCGGTAGTTGGTCATGACTTTTGATGGCTAGTTGGCACACATGTAACCAAAAGACATGACCAACTATCACTGGTATCCATACACATAAGTCTCCTTACACACAGATAGAGGGGGACACCAGTTTGACTCGGACATCACATCCATTCTAGGACAGGCTAAACAGATACATGGACAGGAATTCCTAGAGGCCTGGCATTCAAACCTCCATCAACACACACATTGATTTGGACTCCGTTCAGCAACCTCTCAGAAAAAGGAACGGGAAGTGATATGACCGACTACAACAGACCAAGATACATAAACAGCAAGTGGGACAAAACATCACCGGAGGCGCACTGATGATGTCACCTAGCATGGTGACGAAACGTCTGAGAAGAATCTACCAGCTCAGTGAACAACCTTACAACCTGATTCACAATCTGAGCGACAAATCTTCTCCAAACATGTTCTGCCCCTGTCTGTGTAGAATTTCACTGGGTGCTCTGGTTTCCTCCCACTGT
This sequence comes from Chiloscyllium plagiosum, assembly GCF_037043375.1. Taxonomy (NCBI): domain Eukaryota; kingdom Metazoa; phylum Chordata; class Chondrichthyes; order Orectolobiformes; family Hemiscylliidae; genus Chiloscyllium; species Chiloscyllium plagiosum. Next base: position 32,352,445 of record NW_028270176.1, on the reverse strand, counting down.
ACAAAGGTGTGCAGGTTAGGGTGGATTGGCCATGGGAAATTGTCCCATAGTGCCCAGGGATGTGCAGGTTAGGGTGGATTGGCCATGGGAAATTGTCCCATAGTGTCCAGGGATGTGCAGGTTAGGGTGGATTGGCCATGGGAAATTGTCCCATAGTGCCCAGGGATGTGCAGGTTAGGGTGGATTGGCCATGGGAAATTGTCCCATAGTGCCCTGGGATGTGCAGGTTATGTGGATTGGCCATGGGAAATTGTCCCATAGTGTCCAGGGATGTGCAGGTTAGGGTGGATTGGCCATGGGAAATTGTCCCACAGTGCCCAGGGATGTGCAGGTTAGGGTGGATTGGCCATGGGAAATTGTCCCACAGTGCCCAGCGATGTGCAGGTTAGGGTGGATTGGCCATGGAGGAACCGTATAAAGGAGATTCTTGCTGGTTGGTATCCAATTGCCTTGTTCACTCCCCATTCCCTTCTCTTTGTGTTTTCACAGGTCATACCGATAGCAAGCTCATCATTCCATGGGTGATAGTGGGAGTGCTGGTGATCGCTCTGGTAGCATTGACCATTGCTCTACTCATCCAGAAACGACACAAGTCAGCAGGTAAATACTTTTAACCTGAAACATGGAAGCATTTTCCTATATACCTACTGCTATTTCAACTCATTACAGGTATTCAATAATACATCATTTCAATTTTGATTGATTACTGCCCACTCAGAATGTTCCTGTCCTAATAATCAACTGTGTTGAATCATTCCCTACAAAGTGGAAGCAGGACATTCGGCCCATTGAGTCCACATTGAGCCTCAGAAAAGCACACTCTCCCCTGACCATATCCCTGTGACGCCACACTTCCCACCGCTAACCCATCTAGCTTGCACATCTTTGGACACTCTGGGGCAAATTCCCATGGCCAATCCACCCTAACCTGCACATCCCTGGGCACTGTGGGACAATTTCCCATGGCCAATACACCCTAACCTGCACATCCCTGGACACTATGGGACAATTCCCCATGGCCAACCCACCCTAACCTGCACATCCTTGGGCACTATGGGACAATTTCCCATGGCTAATCCACTCTAACCTGCACATCCCTGGACACTATGGGACAATTTCCCATGGCCAATCCTCCCTAACCTGCACATCCCTGGGCACTATGGGGCAATTTCCCATGGCCAATCCACCCTAACCTGCACATCCCTGGGCACTATGGGACAATTTCCCATGGTCAATCCCCAGTAACCTGCACATCTTTGGACTGTGGGAGAAAACCGGAGCACCCGGAGGAAACCCACACAGACACGGGGAGGGTGTGCAAACTCCACACAGACAGTCACCCGAGGGCGGGATCGAACCCGCGTCTCTGGTGCTGTGAGGCATCAGTGCTAACCCCTGAGCCACTGCACTGCCTTCCGCTGGTCGCCCACCTCTTTATCCTGTGTGTTTGCTGATGTCCAGAAATGGTGAGTTGGTTCACATTAGTGTATCACTGGTTTTTATCGAGTAGAAACAATGGAGGTGGATGTGCAATGATACCAGAAAATGCTGATTAATATACGTGAGATACATGTACAGCACAGACCGAATTTAAAATATTCAACAAGTAAAAAAACAAAAAAACGCAGATGCTGTAAATTAGAAAGAACAACAGAAATTGCTGGAAAAGCTCAGCAGGTTTGGCAGCTTCTGTGAAGAGAAATTGGAGTTAAAGTTTCAGGTCCAGTGACACTTCCGCAGAAGATAACAATAACAAAGCTTAATGTATGCAGAAAGGAAGAAAGTAGATTTGAAATTATACAATTGCTAATATTGTACCAGCAAGGGTCTGTTAATATCTATTAGAGATTAGACTGGACAGACTCAGGAACAGTTTCTTCCCAGCTCTTGTAAGATTTCTGAATGGACCTCTCATACGTGAAATACAGTGTTGATCTCGCTCTTAGCGTACCTTCTCTGCAGCGGTAACATTGCATTCCTCACTCTGTTCCATTACCCTAATGCTGCATGGTGGCTCAGTGGTTAGCATTGCTGCCTCACAGAGCCAGGGACCCTAGTTCAATTCCAACCTTGGGTGACTGTCTGTGCAGAGTTTGCACACTTGCCCTGTGTCTTGCAGGTGCTCCAGTTTCCTCCCACAGTCCAAAGATGGATTTGCCGTGTTAAATTGCCCGTAGTGTTCAGGGACGTGTGTGTTCGGCATTTTTGTCAGGGAAATGTATAGTAATAAGATAGGGGGAATGGGTCTGGGTGGATCACTCTTCAGAGGGTCAGTGTGGACTTGTTTGACCATAGGGCCTGTTTCCACACTGTAGACATCCTATTCTGTGTGTACTGCAAACAAAACAAAACTTTTCACTGTACTTCGAGACATGTCACAATAATAATTCAGATCAAATCAAATTCAGGACATCAAGAACATAATCTGACTGCAGCATAAGTTGTTGCTCCCTGTTCAATATGGCATTCTTGCATCTGTCCTGATGAGTGTAGAATGAATGACAGATTATGTTTCATGAGAATGATTCAAGCTGTCTTATTCATCCTAACGTATTCTTTCAGAGGAGCACTATATCAACGTTCCCAATCAAAGGAAGAAATTTCAACAGGTAAGTCAATCCTTTCAACTCTTCTGGATACATCAGAGTGGAATGGAATGGCAGACAGAGTTTATTCCAGATAAATGTGAGGAAGGTTAAGTAGTCGTGGAAATTATACAGTGAATGGCAGAACCCTTAGGAGCATTGAGATGTAGAGGGATCTGGGTGTGCAGGCCCCCAGATCACTGAAGGTGGCAGTGCAGGTAGACAAGGTAGTATATAGACCAATGGCCTGCTTACCTTCATTTGGACGGGGCATTGAGTATATTGATAAACACGTTATGCTGCAGCTTTATAGAGCTTCAGTGAGGCCACACTTGGAATATTGCATCCAGTTCTGGTCACCACACTAACCAGAAGGACGTGGATGCTTTGGAGAGGGGTGCAGAAAGGTTTGATCAGGATGTTGCCTGGTATGGGGCCTTTAGCTCTGAAGGAAGGTTGGTTAGACTGGGTTTGTTCTCACTGGAACGCAGGAGGTTGAGGGCTGACCTGATAGAAATGTAAAAGCTTGGGAATGGCATGGATAGAGTGGAAAGTATGAGGCTTTTCCCCAGGGTGGAGGGGTCAGTTACTCGGGGATACAGGTTGTTTGATGTGGGGGGAGAGGGGGGGAGGAGGGGAAGTTTAAAAAAGACGTGCTGGCTAGGATTTTCACACAAAGGGTGGTGAGTGCCTGGAACATGCTGTCAGAGGGGGTGGAAGCAGGTACATTAACAGCGTTCACCTGGACGGATATATGAATAGGAAGGAAATAGAGGGCTACAGATCCTGTAAGTGAAGGCAGTTTTAGTATGGAAGGGCAAAACATGTCAGCACAGGCTGGGAGGGCTGAAGGGCTGTTCCTGTTCTTATTGGTCTGTGTTCTTTGCTCTTTAGTCATTTCCCTGTGACTGATACCAAAAGAGAAAATGCTGGAAAATCTCAGCAGGTCTGGCAGCATCTGTCAGGAGAGAAAAGAGCTGACGTTTCGAGTCTAACTGACTGTCAAAGCTGACAAAAGGGTCAGTTAGACTCGAAACGTCAGCTCTTTTCTCTCCTTACAGATGCTGCCAGACCTGCTGAGATTTTCCAGCATTTTCTCTTTTGGTTTCAGATTCCAGCATCCGCAGTAACTTTCCTTTATCCCTGTGACTGATGACAGTCTGATCCCTTTTTTGGCTAATCATTTGTGCTGTGTGATCGGAATCACTTGAAAGGAATTGCCATTTGAATTTTTCCCTTCAGCTCCCTAAGAGTGTGTAGAGCAGGGAATAAAACATTTACCTTCATGTGACAATGTATTTTAATTATCAGAGAAGAGGAACAAGGCTTAACAAATGTGAACAGGTTTGACCTTGGTGACGATATCACTGGAGGCAACGATATAAAATGCCACAACGAATCTCTGATGTGGAGGTGATGGTGTTGGACGCGGGTGGGCAAAGTCAGAAGTCACACAACACCAGGATACAGTCCAATCGATGAACTTGAAGTCACAAGTCACAGCGCTCCAAAAGCTTTGTGATTGCAAATAAACCTGCCGCACTATAACCTGGTGTCGTGTGATTTCTGAGGAAGAATCGTTTTTACCGGGATGCCTTGAATTTTACCCAGAAACACACCAATTGCTTTGAGGTCTTTGAGGTCTTTGTGGGCGGCACGGTGGCACTGTGGTTAGCACTGCTGCCTCACAGCGCCAGAGACCCGAGTTCAATTCCCGACTCAGGCGACTGACTGTGTGGAGTTTGCACGTTCTCCCCGTGTCTGCGTGGGTTTCCTCCGGGTGCTCCGGTTTCCTCCCACAGTACAAAGATGTGCAGGATCAGGTGAATTGGCTATGCTAAATTGCCCGGAGTGTTAGGTAAAGGGGTAAATGTAGGGGAATGGGTGGGTTGCGCTTCGGCGGGTCGGTGTGGACCTTGTTGGGCCGAAGGGCCTGTTTCCACACTGTAAGTAATCTAATCTAATCAAGAGCAAAAAAACCAAATTGCAACCTTTCTCATTGGCTGGGCGACACAGTTTGAAGTCAGTTGGCTAAAGGAATAACAAAATGGTGGAGTTATTTTTTGATACACTGAGCTGTTGTGATCTGCCTGCCAACTCATTCAACAGGAATACAAAACAGCTGGGGGAGGGATGAGAAAATAACTTGCGACGGGAATAAATGGGAGCACTCTAGGGCAAAACCGAGAGGGAGGCAGCAAATATTTAGTGAGATCTTTCAAAGAACATGTTCAGGTGGAGAAATCTGTATGATTTAAGGTTCCAGCCACCACTGTCAGATATTAATTAATTCCCAGCAAAGATTTGAAATATTATTTAGCCTGTTCATCATCCACATTAAATCCAGTTACTCCCACATCTGCATTGGCCCCCTCTGTTTCCCTTCCTGTTGAGGTCTATTCCAGAATATTCCACACCTGAAAACTGTTTTCTTTACGTCCCAAGGATTCCGCAGAGATCAACGCTACTTACACGGTGAGTGGAACCCACCTGCTAATGCATGTTCGACATCAATTGTACTGAGCATTACACAGGAAGCAGTAAATCTGACTTGTTGTGATCACTTCCCACAGAGTTTGAAGTTGGGGGAACAGTCAGTGTACAATGAAATACAAAGGTAAGATTCACGCTGCTTCCTGAATTGTCAGGTGATCAATTGATCTGGGTAACATCCACCTCATTATCATGCATCTCTGAATTTATGCATCATATGTCTGTTTAATAGCCAACAGTCTTTCATTCTATCTATCTATCTACCTACCTACCTATCTGTCTGTCTATCTGTCTATATATCTATCTGTCTGTCTATCTATCTATCTATCTATCTATCTATCTATCTATCTATCTATCTATCTATCTATCTATCTATCTATCTATCTATCTGTCTGTCTATCCGTCTGTCTGTCTGTCTATCTATCTGTCTGTCTATCTATCTGTCTGTCTATCTATCTGTCTGTCTGTCTGTCTGTCTATCTATCTATCTGTCTGTCTATCTGTCTGTCTATCTATCTATCTATCTATCTATCTATCTATCTATCTATCTATCTATCTATCTATCTATCTATCTATCTATCTATCTATCTATTTATCAGTGCAGCTGACCAATTGTCCATAAATTCTGTGTGAAGGCTGTTTGAAATTGTTCATTCCCACGTCACATATTTGGACAGATTATCACATGGTGTTTGATTATTTTGCAGATATTGATCCTGCATTTAATGCTATTGTTTTTCAGTCACGATGTTGGGAAGCATACAGCCTGAACAAGAACAAACTGAAGTCAGCCAGGATCTGAACAGTATTTCACTCTCCATTTGGCCTGAATCTTTTATTTCAATTTTATGAGAGTCCTGAAAGAAACATCGTCCTCAAAGACACAGGCAATATTAAAATCTCTGATTATTTAATACTGCACTATATTTCTGGGCTTTAAGTCGAGTATTGGGATATGTCCCACTTGGGAACCCAATGAACACAGATATCTTTATGTCTACCTTTCCCAACATTTAGATAATTTCAAATTGAAATTCAATTGGACAATCTGATGACAAAGCCAGTATTTGTTGCCCAGAGTTAACCACATTGCTGTGAGTCTGGAGTCACATGTAGGAAGCATGGCAGTTTCCTTCCTGAAGGACATTAGTGAACCAGATGGGTTTTGACCCAACAATCAGGTTATCAGCCTCATTAATTCCAGATTTTCGTTGAATCGAAATTCCGCCATCTGCCCTGGCTGGACTTGAACCAGGTCCCCCCAGAACACTAGGAGAAAGTGAGGACTGCAGATGCTGGAGATCAGAATCGAGAGTGTGGTGCTGGAGAAGCGCAGCAGGTCAGACAGTATCCTGATGCTGCCTGGCCTGCTGCGTTTTCCCAGCAACACACTCTCAACTCCCCAGAACACAACATCGGTATCTGGATCCATGGTTTGGCAATGATGTCACAGGGCCAATACACTTTCTTGCCCGACACTTGCTTGTCACTCCCATATCTTGGTGTCAATCTTTAAATGTTACCTCCCAAACCAGGAATATTTACAATTCCCCATTTCTTTCCTTCAGGTCTTAATGCTTTTACACTGGCTGTGAAATCGTATAGAGGGTGGCATTGTGGCTCAGTGGTTAGCATGGGACCTGGGTTCAATCCCACCCTCGGGCGACTGTATGTGTGGAGTTTGCACATTCTTCTCCCCGTGTCTGCGTGGGTTTCCTCCGGGTGCTCCGGTTTCCTCCCATGGTCAGAAGATGTGCTGGTTAGGGTGGGTTGGCCATGCCAATCCCACGTTCCTACTCCTGGCCCATATCCCTCCAAACCTTTCCTATTCATGTATCCAAATAAATGTCTTTTAAATGTTATAACTGTACCCTTACCCACCACCTCCTCAGGCGGTTCATTCCACACGTGTAAGAAAAGATTGCCTCTATGTCTTTTTAACATTTCTCTTCTCTCACCTTAAAAATGTGCCCCCGGGTCTTGAAATCCCACAATCTGGGGGAAAGACAACTACTATCAACTCAATCCATACCCCTCATTAATTCGTAAACTTCTATCAGGTCACCTCCCAACCTCCTACACTCTAGTGAAAAAAGTCTCACCCTATCCAGCCTTTCTTGTGTTTAAATAAATTGTGTCTGGTTTAACGATTAATAGTTTGACTAGTTGCATTCCAACTGGAACATACACTTCAAATTTGCCATTAAAAACAAGAAAAAGTTAGGGTCTAGGCTACTTTTAATAAATATTTTTAGAGGGCCTGGTCTGGTCCATAGCTACGTCAGTGTATTTTCAATGCTTCAATAATGGTGTGATTTTCTAATAAATGGCTTGCTTATCAGGATGGTAAGTTGATATAATTTTGTGAAGAAATTTTAAAATGGTTGTGATTTAGTAGAGTCCCTCAAGAGTTGATAAATAAAGATTGCGCCTCCCTTCAAAGAGTTGCAGAATAATGTTTGGAAGATCTATATTAAAACCAAAGGACTGCAGACAGTGGAAATCAGGAACAAAACCTGTGGGGAGCACCCAGCAGAGTCTGGCAGCCTCTGTGGGGAGAGAGATAGAGAGAGAGCAGAGTTTCGCATCAGATGACACTTCAGCTTTGAGCTTGGAAAGGTTGGTAAAGGTGCTGAAAGATTAGAATGGAAATCCTGTCAGAGAGAGAGGAGCAGAACGTGAGGGTTGGCGCGGCTATATTTTCATAGTGAAATCTACATTTTCTTCATTTAATCCATTTTTCTTAGATAACTCCACATTTTGTTGCATCTAAATTTTCTTCAGTTTAATCTACATCTTCTTAGTTAAACCTATATTTTCTTCAGTGAAACCTACATCTTCTTAGTTAGATATATATTTTTTTAGACCTATATTTTCTTTAGTTAAATCTGCATTTTCTTAATTAATCCTATATTATCTTTAGTTAAATCTATGTTTCCTTTAGTATAGTCTACAGTTTCTTAGTTAAATCTACATTCTCTTAGTTAAACCAACAATTTTCTTGCATAAGTTAATAGTTAAGTCCATATTTTCTGAGTTAAATCCATATTTTCTTATTTAAATGTACATTTTCTTCAGTTTCATCAGCATTTTCTTAATTATACTTATATCTTCTTCAGTTAAATCTACATTTTTAAATTCGTTCCCAGTGAAACCTTCATTGTCTTAGTCAAAACTATGTTTTCTTCATTAAACCTGTATTTTCTTCTGTTAAATCTGCATTTTCTTCAGTTTAATCTACATTTTCCCAGTGAAATCTATATTTTCTTAGTTAAATCTAATTTTTTGTTAAACCTACATTTTCTTGGTTAAATCTGTATGGTTTTGTTAAGTCTAAATTTCCTATAGTTAAATCTATATTTCCTTACTTAAATCTACATTTTCTGAGTCATATGTACATTTTCTTAGTTCAATCTATATTTTTCATTAAATTGATATTTTCTAAATTAAATCCCTATTTTCTAAATTAAATCCATATTTTCTTTCCTTAAATCAATATTTACTTTAGTTTAATCTACATTTTCTTAGTTATATTTATATTTACCTAGTTAATTCTTGTTTTCTTAGTTAAATTGATATTTTCTTTAGTTAAATCTGTTTTCCTTTTAGTTTCACCTGCATTTTCTTAGTTAAATCATTTTTAAGTTAAATCTACATTTTATTAGTTAAATCTGTATTGTTTTTGTTAAATCTACAGCTTCTTCATTAAATCTATATTTTTTCATTAATTTGAAGTCTTCTTAGTTAAATCCATCTTTTCTTTCATGATATCAGCATTTTCTTCAGTTTAATCTACATGTTTTTAGTTAAATTTATATTTTCTTATTTAAATCTATGTTTTCTTAGTTAAATCTGCTTTTTCTTTCATTTCACCTGAACCTTTTTCATTAAATCTATATATTTTTCGTTAAATCTATATTTTCTTAATTAAATCTATGTTCTCTTCCATTAAATCTACAATTTCTAAGTTAAACCTATGTTTTCTCAGTGAAACCTACATTTCCTTAGATAAATCTGTGTTCTTAGATAAACCTATTTTTTTTTAGTTAAATTGGCATTCTCTTTAGTTTAATCTACATTTCTTTAGTTAAAACTGTATTTTCTTTCGTTAAATCAAGAATTTCTTAGTCAAATCTACATTTTCTTTGTTAAATCTGTATAGTTTTTGTTAAATCTACATTTCCTTCAGTTAAATCTATATTGTTGTTATTTAAATCTGCAGTTCCTTAGTCAAGTCTTCATTTCCCAAGTTAAATCTATATTTCCTTAGTCAAATATACATGTTCTTTGTTCAATCTATATTTTTTCATTAAATTGACATCTTCTAAGTTAAATCTACATTTTCTTAGTTAAGTCTATATTCTCTGCCATTAAATCGACAATTTCTAAGTTAAACCAATGTTTTCTTAGTGAAACCTACATTTTCTCAGTTAAATCTGTGTTCTTAGTTAAACTTATATGTTCTTTAGTTAAATCGGCATTTTCTTTAGTTTAATCTACAGTTTTTAAATTTATATCTATATTTTCTTTAGCTAAATCTAGAAGTTCTGAGTCAAGTCGACATTTTCTTAGTTAAATCTGTATTGTTTTTGTTCAGTCTATATTTTCTCCAGTTAAATCTACATTTCCTCACTTAAATCTATATTTTCTGAGTCATATATATTTTTCATAGTTCAATCGATATTTTAAGTTAAATTTACATTTTCTTAGTTAAATATATATTCTCTTCCATTAAATCCACAATTTTAAAGTTAAACCTATTTTTTCTCAGTAAAACCAACATTTCCTTAGATAAATCTGTGTTCTGAGTTAAACCTATATTTTCTTTAGATAAATTGGCATTTTCTTTAGAGTAATTCACAGTTTTTTAGTTAAATCTGTATTTTATTTCGTTAAATCTAGAATTTCTTAGTCTGGCCTACATTTTCTTAGATAAATCTACATTTTCTTAGTTAATTCTATATTTCCTTACTTAAATCTGTATTTTCTGAGTCATATATACATTTTCTTAGTTCAATCCATATTTTTTCATTAAATTGACATTTTCTAAGTTAAATCCATATTTTGTTCATTAAATCAGCGTTTTCTTTAGTTTAATTTACATTTTCTTAGTCAAATTTATATTTTCTTTAGTAAATCTATGTTTTCTTCAGTGAAATCTATATTTTTCTTCAGTTTAATTGACATTTTCTTTGTTAAATCTATATTTCCTTCGTGAAGTCTATATTTTCTGAGCTAAATCTATATTTTTGCAGTGTAAACTAAACATTTCCTAATTAAATCCATACATTCTTAGTTAAACATATATTTCCTTAGTCAAATATACATTTTCTTGGTTAAATCCATATTTTTGTTCGTTAAATGGGCATTTTCTTTAGTTTAATCTACATTTTCTTAGTTAAATCTATATTGTCTTATTGAAATGCATATTTTCTTCAGGTAAATCAACATTTTCTTAGTGAAGTCTACATTTTCTTTCATTTAAATCTATTTTTTCGATAAATCCACACTTTCATAGCTAAATCTATATTTTCATTACATCTGCATTTTCTCAGTTAAACCTACATTTTCTTTGTGAAACCTACATTTTCTCAGTTAAATCTACAGTTTTTTAGTTAAACGTATAGTTTTTTTTATTTAAATCTCTATTTTCTTTAGTTTAATTGGTATTTTCTTAGTTAAATCTATATTTTCTTTCAGACTGGAGACCTTTGACCATTGGTGTGCCAACAAGGATCGGTGCTGGGTCCTCTACTTTTTGTCATTTACATAAATGATTTGGATGTGAAATAACACGTAAAGTTAGTAAGTTTGCAGATGACACCAAAATTGGAGATGTAGTGGACAGCAAAGGAGATTACCTCAGATTACAACGGGATCTTGACCAGATGGGCCAATGGGATGAGAAGTGGCAGATGGAGTTTAATTCAGATAAATGCGAGGTGCTACATTTTGGGAAAGCAAATCTTAGCAGGACTTATACGCTTAATGGCAATTTCCTAGGGAGATTTGCTGAACAAAGAGACCTTGAAAGTGGAGTCGCAGGTAGATAGGATAGTGAAGAAGGCATTTGGTATGCTTTCCTTTATTGGTCAGAGTGTTGGAGTTGGAAGGTCATGTTGTGGCTGAACAGGACATTGGTTAAGCCATTTTTGGAATATTATATGCAATCCTGTCTCCTTCCTATCGGAAAGATGTTGTGAACCTTGAAAAGGTTCAGAAAAGATTTACAAGGATGTTGCCAGGGTTGGAGGATCTGAGCTCCAGGGAGAGGCTGAACAGGCTGGGGCTGTTTTCCCTGGAGCGTCGGAGGCTGAGGGGTGACCTTATAGAGGTTTACAAAATCATGAGGGGCATGGATAGGGTAAATAGACAAAGTCTTTTCCCTGGGGTCGGGGAGTCCAGAACTAGAGGGCATTGGTTTATGGTGAGAGGGGAAAGATATAAAAGGGACCTAAGGGGCAACTTTTTCATGCAGAGGGTGGTGCGTGTGTGGAATAAGCTGCGAGAGGAAGTGTTGGAGGTTGGTACAATTACAGCATTTAAAAGGCATCTGAATGAAGATCTGAATAGGAAGAGTTCAGAGGGATATGGGCCAAGTGCTGGAAAATGGGACTAAACTAGGTAAGGATATCCGGCCGGTGTGAACGAGTTGGACCGAAGAGTCTGTTTCCATGCCTTACATCTTTATGACTCAATGACTCTAAATCTATATTTTCTTAGTTAAATCAACATTTTCATTGTTAAATCTATTATTTCTTTAGTCAAATCCACATTTTCTTTGATAAATCTATATTTTTATAGTTAAATCTACATTTTCTGAATGAAATCTGTACGTTCTTAGTTAAATTTATATTTTCTTCGTAAAACCTACACTTTCCTAATTAAATCTATATTTTCTTAGTTAAATCTATATGTTCTTAGTACAAAATATGTTTTCTTACTTAAATATATAGTTTCTTACTGTGGTTCTGTTCGCCGAGCTGGAAGTTTTTGTTGCAAACGTTTCGTCCCCTGTCTATGTGACATCCTCAGTGCTTGGGAGCCTCCTGCGAAGCGCTTCTGTGGTGTTTCCTCCGGTGTTTATAGTGGCCTGTCCCTGCCGCTTCCGGTTGACAATTCCACACCGACCCGCCGAAGCGCAACCCACCCATACCCCTACATTTACCCCTTACCTAACACTACGGGCAATTTAGCATGGCCAATTCACCTGACCTGCACATCTTTGGACTGTGGGAGGAAACCGGAGCACCCGGAGGAAACCCACGCAGACCCGGGGAGAACATGCAAACTCCACACAGTCAGTCGCCTGAGGCGGGAATTGAACCCGGGTCTCTGGCGCTGTGAGGCAACAGTGCTAACTGCTGTGCTACCGTGTCGCCCACAAATCTTCTCTCAAACTTTGAATATAGTTTCTTAGTTCAATCTTTTTTTATTTAATCCACATTTTCTTAGTTAAATCTACATTTTCTTAGTTAAATCTACATATCCTCATTCAAATATATATTTTCTTAGTTAAATCTATATTTTCTTAGTTCAATCTATATTGTCTTATTTCAATTTTTTGTTAAATCCACATTTTCTTCAATAAATCCATACTTTCTTTCTTTAAATCTACCTTTTCTTTACCAAGCCTATATTTTCTGAGCTATATCTACATTTTCTTTATTAAATCTATACATTCTTTCCTTAATCTATATTTGTTTTGCCAAGTTTATATTTTCTGAGCTAAATCTACATTTTCTTAGTTAAATGCATATTTTCTAATGTAAATCTATATTTTCTTAATGAAATCGGTATTTCCTGAATTATTCTATTTGTGAGCTTATAGCTCTGGCAGTACCGAAGTACCCTTGGTTTATGTGAAGGTGGGTGACTACTTATACAGCTTGGTGGGTATCATTTTCTCCTGAATTCGGAGACTGCAGCATGTTACTTTGAGCACCAGGTGGAGTCCCGAGCAGTCTGGTCTCTTCCCAGAGCATCAGCAATGACTCGTTGTTTGTAAATTGTGTTTTAATTGGATGAGCAAGTAGTGTTATTCACTCAAAAAGCGGGCAATGACGGAGGAGGGAGGGCAGGTCTGAAGACCTCCTCGTGGGTCTGCCCCTGGGCCTGGCCAAGCTGGCCATCAACAGGTCCAGGCAGCGGGCCGTGGAGGGGGTCGTTAGGGCCGACTGCCTGCCCCTCTTCCGCGGTTACGTTAGGGCCCGGGTGTCCTTGGAGAAGGAGCACGCGGTGTCCACCAACACCCTGGAGTTGTTCAGGGAGAGGTGGGTGCCGCAGGGAGTGGAATGCATCATTTCTCCCTCCAATTCTATTTTGATTTAGTCCTTACCCTCCCCTTCACTGTTTTGATCACACAGCACTGCCCTTTGATGCGAAGGGCAGTGTTTGTCACTGGCCACCCGGGTGTTTTCCTATCTTCCTGGTGGTGGAAATTGAATAAAAGATTGGTGCACTTTGTGTCTTTCACTGTGTCTCACACCTGCACACACACACCATGGGTGCTGGGGATAAAATAAGCACTACCGCACTTAGGTGGTAGTGTGGGGGTTAAATAAAAAAAAAAACAAAAAAAAACAGGAGATTTGGCGACTTGGGAAAAGAAAAAAAAATTTAAAAAAAATAAAGAAAAAAAAAAGAAAAAAACAAAAAAAAGAGAACAGGAGTCTCCCTGGCCAAACTAAAGAAAAAAAAAGAAAAAAAAAAAAAAAAAAAAAAGCGGGCAATGACGGAGGAGGGAGGGCAGGTCTGAAGACCTCCTCGTGGGTCTGCCCCTGGGCCTGGCCAAGCTGGCCATCAACAGGTCCAGGCAGCGGGCCGTGGAGGGGGTCGTTAGGGCCGACTGCCTGCCCCTCTTCCGCGGTTACGTTAGGGCCCGGGTGTCCTTGGAGAAGGAGCACGCGGTCTCCACCAACACCCTGGAGTTGTTCAGGGAGAGGTGGGTGCCGCAGGGAGTGGAATGCATCATTTCTCCCTCCAATTCTATTTTGATTTAGTCCTTACCCTCCCCTTCACTGTTTTGATCACACAGCACTGCCCTTTGATGTGAAGGGCAGTGTTTGTCACTGGCCACCTGGGTATTTTCCTATCTTCCTGGTGGTGGAAATTGAATAAATATTGGTGCACTTTGGGTCTCTCACTAAGTCTCACACCGACACATACACACCATGGGTGCTGGGGGGAATAAATACGCACTACTGCAGTTAGGCAGTAGGGTGGGGGGAATAAAAAAATCAAGCAATGAGTAATCTCTCTGTGACCAAGTCTTGTTTATAGAAAAAAGGACTGAATCAGAGAGGCTGAAACAGCGGGGGCAGGGCCAGGCTCAGCATAGGAATAGGAAACAGGGAGAAGGATTTCCACACTGTTTAGCAAGAGAGAGTGCAAGATACACAGTGAATTGCAGGAAACGGAAATGTGTGAAAGCAGACTGAGACAGGCAGAACTGAAAGCATTCGAGATTGAACAGGATGCATCTGCAAGAGAGCTGGACAGGTTAGCTCTGAGCCCCCCCCTCCCCCCGGGACTGCCCGATCATTGAGAGAGGGGCAACAGACTCAACTGGAGGATCACCACACCTCAGGCAAAGGGAGAGTCTGACAAGGAGAGTCCTGTATGGATGTGGGAATTGAGTTCACAAAGTTGAGCGAAAATAAGCCAACTACGTCAGCCTAATTGGAAACGTGAACACTGAGTTCATGGACACCACTTTTGTACTGTTACAAAGGGGAGGTCGACCCCCGCCCTGATAATTAAAACCGAAACACCGACCTCCTAATCTGATAAAGAAGTGTGACAAGGGGGAATAGCCAAACTCCTACCCTCAATCTGTTATAACGGAGTTGGGAAATGAAATGGAATCCTTTAACCCCCTCTACAAGCAGCAATTCATTCACCAAACTCCAGCAGTGAGCAAATTAACAAAATTACTATCAAACTGAACAATCTCCCTGAAGCACTAACTAAGCACAAACTTTACTGGGATGAACGTTGTTCAGATAATCACAATTCCCATTTATATAAACCCAATTAAGAAGAAAACGATAAAACTTAATCCTCCCAAATTCTCACAATCGATGTCTTTTCCACTTTATCTCCGATCTTACCTTCTGTTGAGCTCACATCACAAGTCTTTCTTTGCTAAATTCTGCTGTCAGGAATATTAATTAAGAGTGCCATGCACCTCTAGATGATGCTTAATCAGGGCTTAAAGATTTCTGTGAGAGCTCAATCATTACTCTCCAGATACAGTTGCCTTCCCTTGATTTCCAAATGCCCACAAATTGGAGGAACAACACCTCCTCTTCCGCCTGGGCAGCCTACAGCCCGGAGGACTCAACATTGAGTTCTCCGATTTCAAATAACCTCCCTTCCCATCCGCGAGTTCCCTGCCTAGCCCCCTCCTCTCCCTTCCATACCCCTCATCAACTGATCCTTTCAGCTACCAATCGGATTCATTCCACCCAGCAACCAACCAGGCCGTACCCTCTACCTGTGTCCACCTATCCCGACCTCACCATGCAGCCGGCTCTCCACACAAAATCCGCCTCCACTTCCCCCACCCCTTTATCTGCAGATCCCCTCACCCCACCATCAGTCCTGAAGAAGGGTTCCAACCGAAATGTTGACGTCTCCACCTTCTGATGCTGCCTGACTTGCTGTGTTCCTCCAGCCTCCTGCCTGTCCCTCCTGATGCTGCCTGCCTTGCTGTGTTCCTCCAGCCTCCTGCCTGTCCCTCCTGATGCTGCCTGCCTTGCTGTGTTCCCCCAGCCTCCTGCCTGTCCCTCCTGATGCTGCCTGCCTTGCTGTGTTCCCCCAGCCTCCTGCCTGTCCCTCCTGATGCTGCCTGCCTTGCTGTGTTCTCCCAGTCTCCTGCCTGTCCCTCCTGATGCTGCCTGCCTTGCTGTGTCCCTCCAGCCTCCTGCCTGTCCCTCCTGATACTGCCTGCCTTGCTGTGTCCCTCCAGCCTCCTGCCTGTCCCTCCTGATGCTGCCTGCCTTGCTGTGTCCCTCCAGCCTCCTGCCTGTCCCTCCTGATGCTGCCTGCCTTGCTGTGTTCCCCCAGCCTCCTGCCTGTCCCTCCTGATGCTGCCTGCCTTGCTGTGTTCCCCCAGCCTCCTGCCTGTCCCTCCTGATGCTGCCTGCCTTGCTGTGTTCCCCCAGCCTCCTGCCTGTCCCTCCTGATGCTGCCTGCCTTGCTGTGTCCCTCCAGCCTCCTGCCTGTCCCTCCTGATGCTGCCTGCCTTGCTGTGTTCCCCCAGCCTCCTGCCTGTCCCTCCTGATGCTGCCTGCCTTGCTGTGTTCCTCCCAGCCTCCTGCCTGTCCCTCCTGATGCTGCCTGGTCTGTTGTGTTCTTCCAACCTCCTGCTGGTCTACTACACATCTTGTATACCCATGATTATATATTAACTTCTTTGCAATCGGATTAGTTCGAGGTAGTCAAAACCAACATATTTAAATTTAATTCATCCTTTGTCTCCGCACTGGAGAAAGTGAGGACTGCAGATGCTGGAGATCAGAGTCGAGAGAATGGTGCTGGAAAAGCACTTCCGGTCAGGCAGCATCTGAGGAGCAGGAGAATCGACATTTCGGACATTACTGATGAAGAGCTAAGACCTAAAACGTTGACGCTCCTGCTCCTCGATGCTGCCTGACCAATTGTGATTTGATTTAGCCTCATGTGCCTTTTAAAAGGAGTTGGCTGAATTTAAACTGATGTCTGGCTAAAAATGTTGCTTGGGCCTGAAGAGTCTTTTGGTCCACCTGTTTCAATTTCGCACAGCGCTTGCAAACTTCCAAGCACACGCAAAACACAATCTAGGGTGTAGGTTTGCTCGCTGAGCTGTAGGTTTGATATCCAGACGTTTCATTACCTGGCTGGGTAACATCATCAGTGGCGACCTCCAAGTGAAGTGAAGCTGTTGTCTCCTGCTTTCTATTTATATGTTTGTCCTGGATGGGGTTCCTGGGGTTTGTGGTGATGTCATTTCCTGTTCGTTTTCTGAGGGGTTGATAGATGGTACCTAGATCTATGTGTTTTTTTATGGTGTTGTGGTTGGAGTGCCAGGCCTCTAGGAATTCTCTGGCATGTCTTTGCTTAGCCTGTCCCAGGATAAATGTGTTGTCCCATAGATCTAGATACCATCTATCAACCCCTCAGAAAACGAACAGGAAATGACATCACCACAAACCCCAGGAACCCCATCCAGGACAAACATATAAATAGAAAGCAGGAGACAACAGCTTCACTTCACTTGGAGGTCGCCACTGATGATGTTACCTAGCCAGGTAATGAAACATCTGGATATCAAACCTACAGTTCAGTGAGCAAACCTACACCCTAAACCTCAACCTGAGCTACAAACCTTGCAAAAACACAATCTCTAAAAGGGACCATGCACGGCTTTTGAATTCATTTTACAATTTTACCATTTTTCAGATGCCAACTTTGTGACAATGCGTTGTCCATAGAGACAATGGGATTGGCAAACGCGGGAGCCTTGGTAAGCAATTTGTTTGACCACTCTGGAAGGCTGGTTTAACTCCGGACATCACATTTTCAAAGGGGGAGGTGAAGATGATCGAGAGGTTTCCAAGTAGGAACCACATCCAATTAAATGGACAACAAGGGGTGGTATAATGGAGAAGAAGACCAGACCATGACATTAATAAAACTGACAGAATGCAAACAGAATAGGCAATAAGGAAATAATATCACGACACTGCAATGTTTGTGGTTTAATATATATCCAAAGGACTATACAACTGTGTTAATACATTATTTGCAATTAGTTCTGGCAGGCAACATGTGACCGAGAAGGTGGTTATTTTACAGGATAGCACAACAACAGATTGATGATGACATCAATGGGCCATGGCAGAGAGTTCAATAACCATGAGGCACAAAATGTCTTTGAGTAAGATTTAAGTGAATTTGAGGACCATCATGAGGGTGACAGGAATGTGAAAAGCATTGCCTTAAATCGTGGCAAATGGAAGACCTAACACCACCATTTAGAACAAAAATAATCTCTTGGATATTCACCTGAAATGTTACAACATTCCGAACTGTGGGTGGAATACAACGGGATCACCACGGTGGCACAGTGGTTAGCACGGCTGCCTCACGGCACCAGGGACCCGGGTTCGATCCCACCCTCGGGCGACTGCCTGTGTGGAATTTGCACATTCTCCCCGTGTCTGCGTGGGTTTCCTCCGGGTGCTCCGGTTTCCTACCGCAGTCCAAAGATGTGCAGGTTAGGGTGGATTGGCCATGGGAAATTGTTCCATAGTGCCCAGGGATGTGCAGGTTATGGTGGATTAGTCATGCTAAGTTACCCATAGTGTCCAGGGATGTGCAGGTTAGGGTGGATTAGTCATGCTAAGTTACCCATAGTGTCCAGGAATGTGCAGGTTAGGGTGGATTGGCCATGGAAATTGTCCCATAGTGCCCAGGGATGTGCAGGTTAGGGTGGATTGGCCATGGGAAATTGTCCCACAGTGTTCAGGGATGTGCAGGTTAGGGTGGATTGGCCATGGGAAATTGTCCCATAGTGCCCAGGGATGTGCAGGTTAGGGTGGATTGGCCATGGGAAATTGTCCCATAGTGTCCAGCGATGTGCAGGTTAGGGTGGATTGGCCATGGGAAATTGTCCCATAGTGCCCAGGGATGTGCAGGTTAGGGTGGACTGGCCATGGGAAATTGTCCCATAGTGTTCAGGGATGTGCAGGTTAGGGTGGATTGGCCATGGGAAATTGTCCCATAGTGCCCAGGGATGTGCAGGTTAGGGTGGACTGGCCATGGGAAATTGTCCCATAGTGCCCAGGGATGTGCAGGTTAGGGTGGACTGGCCATGGGAAATTGTCCCATAGTGTTCAGGGATGTGCAGGTTAGGGTGGATTGGCCATGGGAAATTGTCCCATAGTGCCCAGGGATGTGCAGGTTAGGGTGGACTGGCCATGGGAAATTGTCCCATAGTGTTCAGGGATGTGCAGGTTAGGGTGGATTGGCCGTGGGAAATTGTCCCATAGTGCCCAGGGAAGTGCAGGTTAGGGTGGATTGGCCATGGGAAATTGTCCCATAGTGTTCAGGGATGTGCAGGTTAGGGTGGATTGGCCATGGGAAATTGTCCCATAGTGTTCAGGGATGTGCAGGTTAGGGTGGATTGGCCATGGGAAATTGTCCCATAGTGTTCAGGGATGTGCAGGTTAGGGTGGATTGGCCATGGGAAATTGTCCCATAGTGTTCAGCGATGTGCAGGTTAGGGTGGATTGGCCATGGGAAATTGTCCCATAGTGCCCAGGGAAGTGCAGGTTAGGGTGGATTGGCCATGGGAAATTGTCCCATAGTGTCCAGGGATGTGCAGGTTAGGGTGGATTGGCCATGGGAAATTGTCCCATAGTGTCCAGGGAAGTGCAGGTTAGGGTGGATTGGCCATGGGAAATTGTCCCATAGTGTCCAGGGAAGTGCAGGTTAGGGTGGATTGGCCATGGGAAATTGTCCCATAGTGCCCAGGGATGTGCAGGTTAGGGTGGATTGGCCATGGGAAATTGTCCCATAGTGCCCAGGGATGTGCAGGTTAGGGGAAAAATGTCGAGTAATAAGGTCTGGGTGGGATACCTTTCGGAGAGTGGATGTGGACTTGTTGGGCTGCAGGGCCTGTGCCCACACTGTAGGGATCTGCTTCTATGATTCTCGATGGCTGTTGACCAAGAGGCTCATACGTGATGAACCAAAGGATCTCCTTCCATCAGAAATATCTACATCATGTTCATGACCTTTCAAAAAGTGATGATTCTATTCAAGGTCCCAGTGAGACCCCACCTCTGGAATGCTGTGAAGGAAAGGGGTCATTTCATTGAGAACAATTCAGAGACAGTTCACGAGGATGGCCCCTGCTATGGAGGGATTGTCTCCTGACCGAAGCTTAAACTGGGTGGGACTCTCCTCACTGGAGTTTAGAACGAGAGACGATCTCACTGAAACATTTCGGATTCTGAAGGGGTTGGACAGGGTCAATGCTGAGAGAGAGGGTCCCCCCCAGGGGAGAGTCTAGGAGCAGAGGGCACTGTCTCAGAATAAAGGGGCACCAAATTCAGACTGAGATGGGGAGGAATTTCTTCTCTCAGAGAGTTGTGGGCCTTTGGAGCTCCCTGTCTTAGACAGCTTGTGGGGGCAGAGTCCGTGTGTCTACTGAAGGCTGTGATAGAGAAATTCCTGATCAGTCAGGGGATCGAGGAAAAGGGCAGGAAAGTGGACATGAGGAATGTCGGATCAGCCCATGATCCTGTCCAATAGCAGAGCAGGCTCAAGTGGCCAAATGGCTAAATCCTTAAATCTTGGCAAATGGAAAACCCAACACCACAATTGAAAAGAAAAAAATTCTCTTGGACATCCACCTAAAAAGGTTACAACAGACCAACTGATCCTGTCCTATTTCTGATGGTCTTCTTGGCATTCCTGCTGTGGTTATTAATGATGCTTTCCAGTCTGGGATGTGGTGGCAGTGTCTGTTGGATGATGTCGTGATCTCAGGGTATCAAATGTCCACGGGCTTCAGTATGGGTTTGCAACTTTCTGGGATGGTGGTAGTGTCCCTATCACTGAGCCAGCAGTGCCGGCTTCAAGTCCCACCTGTTGCACCCCTCTCTGACAGGTACTTTGAAAAAAGTATGGACAGTTCCGATTGTGTTATCACTGTCAATGAGGGGGTCGATCACTCAGTGATCAAACTATTTAGCTGGAATCTCAATTTTAGCCACACATCTCTGACCAATCCATAATGAACGGAATAAATCTACTTGTGTTTGAGAACACTATAGACAATCTCTTCTGAATCGACGTTGTCTTCATGGTGCCAACCCTTCGGTGTCCCTACATTCTGCTGCTGTACATTCACGGATGTGTACACGATCTCACTGGGGCACTATTGAAAAATAACACGTTTTATCTTGGTGAAAACATTTTATCAACGCATGCCATTGTTCCTTTCAAATGCCAGCTTCGCTAACACCCACATGCACACATACACATATACGTTTGTGGGGTGAATTTGTACTTGCAGAGTTACGTTGTACTTTGCACAAAAAAACTGCATGAATCCATGTAAGACTCTGTTAACTCATTTTTTTTAGATTAGAATCAGTCACAGTCATATAATGGCACAGACAGCAGCACACAGCGGGGCTAACACCTTCAATACATTATCTGGACTGACAGACACCAATTGTTGAAGTTCATTTGAGAATGTAACTTTTTAAAAAAAGGTTGCAATATGAAAGAACTGAAACCAACATGGTCATTCTAACAGCTGAGAGACTGAACAAACATTCAAGGTACCTTTCAATGTATAATTTCAGTTATATCACACTGTAAACTTTTGCTATCAATTCTGTGTCTTACAATCTTAGTCTCCACAACCACCTGATGAAGGAGCAGTGCTCTGAAAGCTAATGCTTCCAAATAAACCTATTGGGCTATAACCTGGTATTGTGTGATTTTTAACCTAGTTAGTAAAATGTAGACATGTCAATGCAAGGCAAGGGAGTGCTCATTGGACAGGTAGCTCAGGGGTACAGAGAGATATTGGAGTGCTTGTCCACAGATCCCTGCACGTGGTTAAGAAGTGGTTAATAAGACATTCAGCATTGGTCATGGCATAGATTATAACGGCAGGGAGGTAGTGCTGGAGCTGTACTGAACTTTGGTGAGGCCACTGCTGGAGTACTGTGTGCAGTTCTGGCCCCCACACGACAGGAAGGATGTGATTGTAGAGGAAGAGGGTACAGAGGGAGACGCACCACAGTGTTGCCCTGGGACGCAGCAGTTCAGCAATGGAGAGAGAGGCTGGATAAGCTTGGGTTATTTTCTCTGGAGCAGAGAAGGTTGAGGGGGGGGGGGGAGACCTGATGGAGGTGGCTAAGGAGAAGTGTTAGCAATAACACTAAGTAATAACACTAGTGTTATTACAGCCAAACGGTTAACACAGTAAATCATCTGGGGACCTGCATTCAAATCCTACAACAGTAGATGGTGGAATATGAACTCTGTGGAAGTAAGAGTCTAATGATGAACAGGAATCTATTGCTAACTGTTGGAAAAACCCACCCGGTTCACTAATGTCCCTGAGGGAAGGAAATCACCGTCCTTACTTGGTCTGTGTCTACAGGTGACTCCAGACTCACAGCCATGGGTTGACTCTTGACTGCCCCCCGGGCATTTAGGTATGGGCAATAAATGATGGCCCAGTAGGAGAGACCCTCATCCGTGAATGAATTAAAAAAAAAATGAGGGGCATGGACAGAGTGGTGAGGAAGCAGCTGGTTCCCTTCGTTGAAGGGTCAATCACAAGGGAGGGATGGAGGGGGCGTCGTTTCAAAGTGAAAGGCAGGAGGTTTAGGGGAGTTTGAGGAAAGTATGTGATGGTGGGGGTGGGGGTGGGGGTCTGGAATACAGTGTTTGGGGGTGTAGTTGAGCTGAGAAACCTCACGACCATTAAAAAAAACACTTGGATGGGAATTTCATAACATTCAACACTATGGGCCAAGTGCAGGAAATTAGGACGACCTTACACTTAGTGTGTTTTGGCAGTACAGGCTAGATGGGTCAAAGGACCTCCGTTACAGTGTACGGTTCTAAGATTTATGAGAATAAGAACAATTGGAATGTCTCATTCGACAAGTGGGAGTGACGCCTCAGGCAATACCCTGCAAAGTTACAACAAATGGTCTTTCACTCCGAACAAGTGACTGTCCCTTAACAGATGCTGGTGTCTTCCTCAACATGGTCACATCCCCAGCGTACGGAAGGAAGCAGATAATTCATGAGCGTGAGCCAGTTGGTCTGTTACTGTACGTGACTGAGCAGCAGGAATTGACTGGGGAAATGGCACTAGCAGCCCCACACCAAACAAAAAATCGAGTTTTGCGTGCAGGACAGGCAGATCCTACCATCCAAAGTGTGTTAGGGTGATAGAACAGAGCAAGGACTACAATGCCATGGCTACAGAGAAGGTGCACAAGGAGCGAGATCAACATGAGATTGAACATTTGAGAAGTACCATTCAAGATCCCGATAACAACAGGGAAGAAGCTGTTCTTGAATCTGTTGCTACGTGCGTTTAAGCTTTTCTGCCTGATGGAAGAGGGTGGAAGAGATTATAACGGGGGTGGGAAGGATCTTTGATGATGTAGGCTGCTTTCCTGAGATTGTGGGAAGTGTAGACAGAGTCAATGGATGGAAGATTGGCTTATGCAATGGTCTGGGCTGTGTTCCCAATGCTCTGTAGTTTCTTATGGTCCTGGTCAGAGGAGTTACCATAGCCAGCCATGAGACATCCAGATAGGATACTCTTTTTGGCGCATCTGTAAAAATTGGTAAAAATCTTTATGGATGTGCCGAATTTCCTTAGTCTCCTGACTGGGTCCCAGTTCAAAGCCGGAAGTTGTCACCTTCCTACGGTACAACATCATCCGGATATCCACTGGAAAGTCAGTCTTAAACATTGTGCCCAAACAGAACTTAATTCCATGAGCATAGAGATGGACCTGCAGAGGGGTGGTCATACTAACAGAGGAGATCCCATCTTTCCAAGGTCCATTTATACAGATATTACATGCTGTACTGTTTTGTGTTCCAACTTGTGTACAATTTGACTTACAACTGCACTCAGGAACAGAACCCATTCATAACCCAGGGGATTTGCTGTAGATATTGCCTGTTTGGCAATGTTAGTACCCACCTCTGGAGCAGGCAGGACTATAACCCAGTCCTCTTGGCCCACAGGAAGGGACACTACAAGATACCCCTCCAGGGACATGCAATGTCAAATGGGAGAGAGTACTAACTCTGAACTGGGTGTGACCAGCAATCCCAGCATATCCTATACCTGGGATGCAGAATGGTACCTCAGCCATAAACTCTCATCTTCACCCTCGCCTCCCTCAATGTTGCTCATTCAGATCGTATCTTTTTCTGCTATGAACCAATGATTTAGTCCTCACACACCGTTACCAAGCTCCATCGTATTACACTGGAATATCAAAAAGACGTTTGTAGCTCATACCTCATCCAGGTCCGTCCTAGTTGAGTTCCTCCCAGCAACTAAACCGCAAGGAAAAGAATATCAAAGGGCCGAGTTAGTAATTGTCGAATCTTCTGCATATAATTCAATGCTGACTCAAACACATCACCTGTCCTTCAATTGAACTAGGCTCCTCGGTCTGCCCTCCCAATAAACCCATTCTTCTATGGTACACAATCACATTCAAGGGCATGTCAATGGATAGTAAATAATTAACTTTCCGTGGATAATTTCATAATTACTCACTGTCCTATCCACATATCTATGATAATGTAGGCCAGTTAGCAACTCATTGAGAGAAAGTGAGGACTGCAGATGCTGGAGATCAGAGCTGAAAATGTGTTGCTGGAAAAGCGCAGCAGGTCAGGCAGCATCCAAGGAACAGGAGAATCGACGTTTCGGGCATGAGCCCTTCCTGAAGAAGGGATTATGCCCGAAACGTCAATTCTCCTGTTCCTTGGATGCTGCCTGACCTGCTGCGCTTTTCCAGCAACACATTTTCAGCAGTTAGCAACTCATGTCACCATTATTTATCTACCCATCTATTTACCTATCTGTTGAGAAATCTTGAATATCTATCTTTCTATCTATCTATCTATCTATCTATCTATCTATCTATCTATCTATCTATCTATCTATCTATCTATCTATCTATCTATCTATCTATCTATCTGTCTATCTATCTGTCTATCTATGTATCTGTTTGTCTATCTATCTGTCGATCTATCTATCTATCTATCTATCTATCTATCTATCTATCTATCTATCTATCTATCTATCTATCTATCTGTCTGTCTATCTATCTGTCTATCTATCTACCTGTCTATCTATCTATCTATCTATCTATCTATCTATCTATCTATCTATCTATCTATCTATCTATCTATCTATCTATCTATCTATCTATCTATCTATCTATCTATCTATCTATCTATCTATCTATCTGTCTATCTATCTGTCTATCTATGTATCTGTTTGTCTATCTATCTGTCGATCTATCTATCTATCTATCTATCTATCTATCTATCTATCTATCTATCTATCTATCTATCTATCTATCTATCTATCTATCTGTCTATCTATCTGTCTATCTATCTATCTATCTATCTATCTATCTATCTATCTATCTATCTATCTATCTGTCTATCTATCTGTCTATCTATCTACCTGTCTATCTATCTATCTATCTATCTATCTATCTATCTATCTATCTATCTATCTATCTATCTATCTATCTATCTATCTATCTGTCTATCTATCTATCTATCTAATCTATCCATCCCTTCTTTTATTGCAGCAAACTGCAACCATTCTGTGTGTTGACCGGGAGGTGAACATGCAGCTCTGTGTCCGTCAGTGACATCACCGGGAAATCTGTCAGCATTGATACAACTTGTCGTCATGGTTCACATTTAAAAGTCAACTTACCCTGAAAGTGTTGGCTCACCCAGTTCACCAACGTGTATGCCAATAACAGCAGACCAAGCAGCAACACCAGACAGATGACCGCAATGATGACGTACATTCGGAATCTTACCGGGGTAACCTCTGTAAGAGCAAATACATTTCCAATAGGCAGAAGGAAATCCATGAATAAATGTATATGAAATATAACACTGGTTGTCCTGTACCCAATATCATCTCCATGCCAAGAAAAAATATATCGTGATGTAAGTTTTGAGAGATTTTTTATTTATTCACTCTCAGGATGCATCTGCCTCTGGCTAGCCCCAGCATTTATTGCCCATCCCTAATTGCCCAGAGGGTAGTTAAGAGTCAACCACATCACTGTGGGTCTGGAGTCACATGTAGGCCCAGACCAGGTAAGGATGGCAGTTTCCTTCGCTGAAGGACATTAGTGACCCAGATGGGTTTCTCAGACAATGGATTTGTGGTCATCATTAGACCCTTAATTCAAGATTCCTAACTGAATTCAAATTCCACCATGGTGGGACTTGAACCTTACTCCCAGAACATTAGCTGAGTCTCTGTAGTAGTTGCGATGATAACATTAGACCATTGCCTCTCCCAGTTATAGAGTCATAGAGTCATACAGCACAGAAACAGACCCATTGGTCCAACCAGTCCTTACTGACCATGTGCCCAAACTAAAGTAGTCCCCCCTGCCTGCTCCTGGCCCATGTCCCTCCAACCCTTTCCTTTTCAGGTCCTTATCCAAATGTCTTTCAAACATTATAACTGCACCTACATCCACCACTTTCTCAGGAAGTTCAGTCTACACACAAAGCACTCTGTGTGAAAACATTTCCACCTCATGCCTTTTTAGAATCCTTCTCCTCTCACCTTAAAAATAAGCCCCCCCGCCCCAGTCTTGAAGCCCTCCATCCTAGGAAAAGGTCATCTGCTATTTACCCTAGCTGTGTCCATCCTGATTTTATAAACCTCTAAAAGGTCACCCCTCAGCCTCCTACGCTCCAGTGAAAGAAGTCCCAGCCTAGCCAGCTTTTTTTTATAACTCAAACATTCCCATTCCTGGCAACATCCTGGGAAATCTCTCCTAAACCCTCTCCAGTTTAATAATATCCTTCCTGTAACAGGGTGACCAGAACTGGACACAGTATTCCAGAAGGGGCCTCACCAATGTCCTGTACAACCTCAATGTGACGTTCCCAACTCCTACGCTCAAAGGGCTGAGCAATGAAGGGAAGTGTGCTAAACCCATTCTTAACCCCCCTGTCAAAGGATTATGTCCCTGAACCCCTAGATCTCTCTGTTCTACAGCACTACCCAGGTTTTAATTGGACAAGCTCTGCCCTTGTTTGTTTAACCAAAATTCAACACCGCACATTTATCTAAACTGATGACCTCATCGAGGTTTATAAAATCATGAGGGGCATGGATAGGGTGAATTGACTAAGTCTTTCTCCAGGGTGGGGGAGTGCAGAACTAGATTGAAGGTGAGAGGGGAAAGATTTAAAAGGGATCTGGGGAGCAACATTTTCACCCAGAGGGTGGTGTGTGTATGGAATGAGCTGCCAGAGGAAATGGTGGAGACTGGTACAATTGCAACATTTATAAGGCATTTGGATGGGGATATGAACAGGAAGGGTTTATAGGCCAAGTGCTAGTAAATGGGACAGGTGGCTCAGTGGTTTGGCACTGTTGCCTCACGGCGCCAGGGACCCGGGTTCGATCCCAGCCTCGGGTGACTGCATGTGAGTAGTTTGCACACTCTCTCCTTGTCTGTGTGGGTTTCCTCCGGGTGCTCCGGTTTCCTCCCACACTCCAAAGGTGTGCAGGTTAGGGCGGATTGACCATGGGAAATTGTCCCATAGTGCCCAGGGATGTGCAGGTTAGGGTGGATTGGCCATGGGAAATTGTCCCATAGTGCCCAGGGATGTGCAGGTTAGGGTGGATTGACCATGTGAAATTGTCCCAAAGTGCCCAGGGATGTGCAGGTTAGGGTGGATTGGCCATGGGAAATTGTCCCATAGAGCCCAGGGATGTGCAGGTTAGGGTGGATTAGCCATGGGAAATTGTCCCATAGTGCCCAGGGATGTGCAGGTTAGGGTGGATTGGTCATGCTCAGTTGTCCCATAGTGTCCAGGGATATGCAGGTTAGGGTGGATTGGCCATGGGAAATTGTCCCATAGTGTCCAGGGATGTGCAGGTTAGGGTGGATTGGCCATGGGAAATTGTCCCATAGTGTCCAGGGATGTGCAGGTTAGGGTGGATTGGCCATGGGAAATTGTCCCATAGTGTCCAGGGATGTGCAGGTTAGGGTGGATTGGTCATGCTCAGTTGTCCCATAGTGTCCAGGGATATGCAGGTTAGGGTGGATTGGCCATGGGAAATTGTCCCATAGTGTCCAGGGATGTGCAGGTTAGGGTGGATTGGCCATGGGAAATTGTCCCATAGTGTCCAGGGATGTGCAGG
The DNA here is from genome assembly GCF_037043375.1 of Chiloscyllium plagiosum. Classification (NCBI taxonomy): domain Eukaryota; kingdom Metazoa; phylum Chordata; class Chondrichthyes; order Orectolobiformes; family Hemiscylliidae; genus Chiloscyllium; species Chiloscyllium plagiosum. The sequence goes on along the minus strand of NW_028270176.1, from coordinate 32,324,383 downwards.
TTAGGGTGGATTGGCCATGGGAAATTGTCCCATAGTGCCCAGGGATGTGCAGGTTAGGGTGTATTGGCCATGGGAAATTGTCCCATAGTGTCCAGGGATGTGCAGGTTAGGGTGGATTGGCCATGGGAAATTGTCCCATCGTGCCCACAGATGTTAGGTGCAATTTGGAGGTGCCAGTGTTGTGCTGGGGTGTACAAAGTTAAAAAATCACACAACTTCTGGTTATAGTCCTGAAGAAGGGCTCATGCCCGAAACGTCGATTCTCCTGCTCCTTGGATGTTGCCTGACCTGCTGCGCATTTCCAGCAATACACTTTCAGCTCTGATCTCCAGCACCTGCAGCCCTCACTTTCTCCGACCAGGTTATAGTCCAACAGGTCTGACCTGTTGTGTGATTTTTAATTAGGTTAGGTGCATTAGTCAGGGGTAAAGTTGAGTATGGGGGAATGGGTTTGGATGTGTTACACTTCAGAGGGTCAGTGTGGGCTTGTTGGGCCGAAGGGCCTGTTTCCACACTGTAGGGCTTCTATGATTAATTTAGGATATCTGGTCAGCACAGATGAGCTGGGCCGAAGGGCCTGTTTCCATGCTGTACATGTCTATGCATTGCATCTGCCATTCATCAGCCCACTATTATCCCACATTTATATGGCAAACCTACTACCTTGTTCAGATATTTTATAAATTGGGTAAAATATGGGCTATAGATGGTGGCACAACCAGTGACACCCACATCCCATGAACGAATTAACAAAAACGAAAATAAATTGCCCTTTCTGTTGATGTTCCAGTGACATCAGGTTTTTTGACGAAGGAAGTGTGATTGACCTTTTGCAGTGTTTATAAATATTGGGAAGAACTAGCAGCTAAAAAGGGAAGTGAATCTAAGATAGAGGAAGTAAAAGTCATGCACTTCAACCACATTTGAATATTGCCGGATTTAATTGCCTCTATTTGAGTCAATTTCAGCACACAGACACACACCATATTACAAAACGGTGCTGCCAAGCAGGACCAGCAACTGCTCAGCAATGACCTGCCCAGCTTGGGTTCCACCAGGGCCACTCAGCTCCTGACCTCAATATAGCCTCGGCTCACCAAAAGCTGAATTGGGCGAGGGGAGGGGAGAGTGACAGCTCTTGACATCAAGGCGACATTCGACCGAGTGTGGCATCACGGAGCCCTGGTAAAGCTGGATTCAATGGGTATCAGGGGGCAAAGTCTCCACCGGCTGGAGTCATACCTGATAACGCAGGGAGATGATCGTGGTCGTTGGAGGGCCAGGCCCGCTCTGCTGGAGTTCCTCAGGGTGGCATGGTGGTTAGCATTGCTGCCTCACAGCACCAGAGATCTGGGTTCGATTCCAGCCTCGGGGACCTGTCTGTGTGGAGTTTGCACATTCACCCCGTGTCTGTGTGGGTTTCCACCGGGTGCTCCGGTTTCCTCCCACATTCCAAAGATTTGTAAATTAGGGTGGATTGGCCATGCTAAATTGTCCCATAGTGTCCAGGGATGTGCAGGTTAGGGTGGATTGGCCATGGGAAATTGTCCCATAGTGCCCAGGGATGTGCAGGTTAGGGTGGATTGGCCATGGGAAATTACCCATAGTGCCCAGGGATGTGCAGGTTAGGGTGGATTGGCCATGGGAAATTGTCCCATAGTGTCCAGGGATGTGCAGGTTAGGGTGGATTGGCCATGGGAAATTACCCATAGTGCCCAGGGATGTGCAGGTTAGGGTGGATTGGCCATGGGAAATTGTCCCATAGTGCCCAGGGATGTGCAGGTTAGGGTGGATTGGCCATGGGAAATTGTCCCATAGTGTCCAGGGATGTGCAGGTTAGGGTGTATTGGCCATGGGAAATTGTCCCATAGTGCCCAGGGATGTGCAGGTTAGGGTGGATTGGCCATGGGAAATTACCCATAGTGCCCAGGGATGTGCAGGTTAGGGTGGATTGGCCATGGGAAATTACCCATAGTGCCCAGGGATGTGCAGGTTAGGGTGGATTGGCTATGTTAAATTGTCCCATAGTGTCCAGGGATGTGCAGGTTAGGGTGGATTGGCCATGGGGAATTACCCATAGTGCCCAGGGATGTGCAGGTTAGGGTGGATTGGTCATGGAAAATTGTCCCATAGTGCCCAGGGATGTGCAGGTTAGGGTGGATTGGCCATGGGAAATTACCCCATAGTGCCCAGGGATGTGCAGGTTAGGGTGGATTGGCCATGGGAAATTACCCCATAGTGCCCAGGGATGCGAAGGTTAGGTGCATTAGTCAGGGGTAACTGCAGAGGAATGGATTTGGATGGGATACATGTCAGAGGGTGGTGTGACCTTGTTGGGCCGAAGGGCCTGTTTCCACACTGTAGGGATTCTACAGTGAAGGAGGTACTGTCTAATCAGATATGCCACGCCATGCCTTCAGAGAAGGTGGAATTGAGCTGAGTTTTCCAGACTGGGAAGATTACAGGCCCTAGGTTCCATCCATCTCCCTGCACAGCTGACCCAGTGTGCTTTTCCAGCACCACACCGTCCATCCATCTTCAGCTGCGTCAACAATGACCTTGGCTCCATATTCCTGGGAATATTTACTGGTGATTGCACAATGCTCAGCACCATTTATGACTGATCAGATTCTGAATCAATCCATGTCGGAATCCAACAAACTGAGAACTGAGGATACCGAAGTTAAATAGATAAAGAATACTTGAGAAATTCAGCAGGTCTGGCACAATCTGTGGAGGGAAAGACAGACTTAATGTTGTGCATCCAGTCACTCTTTTATAGTCTGACAAAGGAGCACTGGATGTGAGATATTAACTCTGCCTTTTCTGTCAACTGATGCTGGCAGACCTGCTGAGTTTCTCCAGCACTCTATATTAAGTGCAGCAAGACCTGGACAATGTTTGGCTTGGGATGACCAGCAGTAAGTAATGTTCAGAACAAACAACTACCAAACAGTGAGAGCAAATCTAAGCATTGCTCTTTGATACTGAATGTTGCTACTGTTTGTGCTGCCAGTGACATCCTGGGGGTTACCATTGACTGAAACTGAACTGGACCCGCCACATAAACACAGTGGCTACAAGAGCAGGTCAGGGACCAGCAGTGAGGAACTCCCCTCCTGTCTCCCCCCAAAACCTGTCCCACCATCGACAAGGCACAAGGCAGGAGGGTGAGGGAATACTCCCCACTTGCCCCTGGGTGGGGGCAGCTCCAACAACACTCGAGAAGCTCGACACCATCCAGAGACAAAGCAGCCCCCACACCCACAAACATCCCCTTCCCCCTCCCCCCACCGAAGTTCAGTAACAGCAGTGTGTACCATCCCCTCCCTCCCCCCACCGACGCTCAGTAACAGCAGTGTGTACCATCCCCTCCCTACCCCCACCGACGCTCAGTAACAGCAGTGTGTACCATCCCCTCCCTCCCCCCACCGACGCTCAGTAACAGCAGTGTGTACCAGCCCCTCCCTCCCCCACTGACGCTCAGTAACAGCAGTGTGTACCATCCCCTCCCTCCCCCCACCGACGCTCAGTAACAGCAGTGTGTACCATCCCCTCCCTCCCCCCACCGACGCTCAGTAACAGCAGTGTGTACCATCCCCTCCCTCCCCCACCGACGCTCAGTAACAGCAGTGTGTACCATCCCCTCCCTCCCCCCACCGACGCTCAGTAACAGCAGTGTGTACCATCCCCTCCCTCCCCACCGACGCTCAGTAACAGCAGTGTGTACCATCCCCTCCCTCCTCCACCGACGCTCAGTAACAGCAGTGTGTACCATCCCCTCCCTCCCCCACCGACGCTCAGTAACAGCAGTGTGTACCATTCCCTCCCTCCCCCACTGACGCTCAGGAACAGCAGTGTGTACCATCCCCTCCCTCCGACGCTCAGGAACAGCAGTGTGTACCATCCCCTCCCTCCCTCCACCGACGCTCAGTAACAGCAGTGTGTACCATCCCCTCCCCTCCCCTCCCCCCACCGACGCTCAGTAACAGCAGTGTTTACCATCCCCTCCCTCCCCCACTGATGCACAGTAACAACAGTGTGTACCATCCCCTCCCTCCCCCACTGACGCTCGGTAACAGCAGTGTGTACCATCCCCCCCCACCCCCCCACCGACGCTCAGTAACAGCAGTGTGTACCATCCCCTCCCTCTCCCCACCGACGCTCAATAACAGCAGTGTGTACCATCCCCTCCCTCCCCCAGCGACGCTCAGTAACAGCAGTGTGTACCATCCCCTCCCTCCCCCCCCGACGCTCAGTAACAGCAATGTGTACCATCCCCTCCCTCCCCCACCGACCCTCAGTAACAGCAGTGTGTACCATCCCCTCCCTCCCCCCCCGACGCTCAGTAACAGCAATGTGTACCATCCCCTCCCTCCCCCACCGACCCTCAGTAACAGCAGTGTGTACCATCCCCTCCCTCCCCCCCACCGACCCTCAGTAACAGCAGTGTGTACCATCCCCTCCCTCCCCCCACCGACCCTCAGTAACAGCAGTGTGTACCGTCCCCTCCCTCCCCCCACCGACCCTCAGTAACAGCAGTGTGTACCATCCCCTCCCTCCCCCAACGACGCTCAGTAACAGCAGTGGGTACCATCCCCTCCCTCCCCCCCACCCACGCTCAGTAACAGCAGTGGGTACCATCCCCTCCCTCCCCCCACCGACGCTCAGTAACAGCAGTGTGTACCATCCCCTCCCTCCCCCCACCGACGCTCAGTAACAGCAGTGTGTACCATCCCCTCCCTCCCCCCACCGACGCTCAGTAACAGCAGTGTGTACCATCCCCTTCCACCCCCCCACCGACGCTCAGTAACAGCAGTGTGTACCATCCCCTCCCTTCCCCCACCGACGCTCAGTAACAGCAGTGTGTACCATCCCCTCCCTCCCCCCCACCCACGCTCAGTAACAGCAGTGGGTACCATCCCCTCCCTCCCCCCACTGACGCTCAGTAACAGCAGTGTGTACCATCCCCTTCCACCCCCCCACCGACCCTCAGTAACAGCAGTGTGTACCATCCCCTCCCTCCCCCACCGATCCTCAGGCAGCGCCTTCAAAACCCACGGCCACTTCCATCTGGAAGGACAAGGGGCAGCAGGTACATGGGAACACCACCCCCTACAAGTTCCCCTCCGAGCCCCTCACCATCCCGACTTGGTAGTATATCAGCCGTTCCTTCCTGGTTCAGAATCCTGGAATTCTCTCCCTCAGGGACATTGTTGATCTACTGACAGCAACACAGCCTCAGTTTAAGAGAGTATAGGAAAGTAAAGATTAGGACCAGGTGCTGGTCATTCTGCCCCTCAAGCCTGTCTCACCATTTAACAAGGTCATAGGTCATCTTCTCCAGGCGTTAACCCTCATAACCCCCAGTTCAACATAACTCCCAACTCTTTGATCTTCAAAAATATATCCACCTCCTCTTTCATTTCTTTTCCGGATCTAACAAAGAGCAAAGAACATTCCAGCACAGGGACAGGCCCTTCAGCCCACCAAGCCTGCATTGCTCTATGATACCTGTGTGAGATATAAAGAAACCTGTTGCCTGTTTGGTGTGCAGACCCCTTTATGCCCTGCCTATTCAAGTATCTGTCAAGGTAGCTCTTAAATGTCACTATTGTATCTCCAACACCTCCTCTGGCAGCAAATTATGTGCCATTGCCATCTTTAAATTTACCCCCTTTTACCTTTAAACCTATCAGACTTCATAATCGACATTAAAGACTATAAGGGCATAAGACATAGGAGCAGGAATTAGGCCATTCAGCCCATTGAGTCTGCTCCCCCATTCAATCATGGCTGAGACCTTTATCAACCCCATTCTCCCACTTTCTCCCCACAACCCCATATCCCCTTGACACACAAGAGCCTCTCTATCTCCGTGTTAAATAGACTCAGTGACCCGGCCCCCACAGCCTTTTGTGGGAGTGAATCCCACAGATTTCCCACCCTATGGCTGAAGAAGTCTCTCCTTATCTCTGTTCTAAAGGGTCTTCCCTTTACTCTGAGGCTGTGCGCTCGGGTCCTTGTCTCTCCGACCGATGGAAACATCTTCCCAACATCCACTCTGTCCAGGCCGTACGGTATTCTGTAAGTTTCAATTACATCCTCCCTCATCCTTCTAAACTCCATCAAGTATAGACCCAGAGCCCTCAAACATTCCTCACGCATTAAGCTTTTCATTCCTGGGACCATTCTCATGAACCTCCTCTGGGCCCACTCCAAGGGCCAGTCCATCCTTCCTGAGATATGGGGCCCAAAACCGCACACAATACCCCGAATGTGGTCTGACCAGAGCCTTATAGAGCCTCAGAGGTACATCCCAGCTTTTATATTCAAGTCCTCTCAAAATAAATGTCATCATTACATTTGTCTTCCTAACTACTGACTCAACCTGCAAGTTTACCTCAAGAGAATCCTGGACTAGAATTCCCAAGTCTCTTTGCACTTCAGACTTCTGAATTTTCTCCCCATTGAGAAAATAGTCCATGTCTCTGTTCTTCCTACCAAAGGTCATGACCTCACACTTTCCCACGTTGTACTGTATCTCCCACTTCTTTGCCCACTCTCCTGACCTGTCCAAATCCTTCTGCCGCCTCCTCAATGCTACCTGACCCTCTGCCTATCTTTGAATCACCTGCAAACTTAGTCAGAACGCCCTCAGTTCCTTCATCTAAACTGTTAATGTGTAAAGTGAAGAGTTGTGGTCCCAACACTGAGCCTTGCGGAACACCACTTGTCACCGGCTGCCATTCTTGAGAAGGACCCTTTATCCCCACTCTCTGCTTCCTGCTCCATGCTAGCACCTTGCCTCTAGCACCACGGGCCCTTATCTTACCCAGCAGCCTCCTGTGTGGCACCATGTCAAAGGCCTTCTTGAAATCCAGTTGGATAACATCCATTGGCTCCCCTTGGTCTAACCTGCTCGCTACTTCCTCAAAGAATTCTAGCAGATTTGTCAGGAATCACCTCCCCTTGATGGAACCATGCTGACTTTGCCCTATTTTACCATCCACATCCAATTATTCAGAAATCTCATCCTTCACAATGGATTCCAGGATATTGCCCATGACCGAGATTAGGCTAATAGGTCTGCAATTTTCTGTCTTTTGCCTTACTCCCTTTTTAACCAGGGGTATCATGTTAGTGATCTTCCTCTAGGACCCTCCTTGATTCTAACAATTCCTGAAAGAATTTCTATCCCGAGAAAACAATTCTGACTGTCAATTCTATCCATGCCTCTCATTATTTGTATAAACATTTATTCGGTCACCCCTCATCCTTCAATGTTCAAGTGAAAGTAAGCCAAGTTCGTCCAATGTCTCCACAAAGAGACCTTGGAGTGCAGCTTCATAGCTCCTTGAAAGTGGAGTCGCAGGTGGATAGGATAGTGAAGGAGGCGTTTTGTATGCTTTCCTTTATTGGTCAGAGTATTGAGTACAGGAGTTGGGAGGTCATGTTGTGGCTGTACAGGACATCGGTTATGTGGCAAACCAGGCAAATCCAAAGCCTCTGCATTCGTCTGGTAGTGTGACAAACAGAACTGTCCCCAATATTTGAAAAGTGGTCTCACTGAAGTTCTGTGCAGCTGCAAGATGACTTACCAGGTTTCATGGTTTATGCTCTGACCAATGAAGGCAATCATGCCATGTGCCTTCTTGAACACCTTATCCACCCGTGTTGCCACTTTCAGGGAGGACACAGTGAGGTCCCTGATGAAGGGCTCCAGCCCGAAACGTTGATTTCCCTGCTTCTCGGATGCTGGCCGACCTGCTGTGCTTTTCCAGCAGTACACTCCCAACGCTTTCCACTTCAGGACCTGTCCCTCTGTCTGCTGACGTTACAGAGGGTTCTGCCAATGACTGTAGACCTCCTTCCTGCATTAGACTTTCCAAAATGCATAACCTCGCATTCATCCTGACTAAATCCCATCTGCCACTACTCTGTCAAAGTCTCCAGCCGCCACAAGGATTGGTGCTGGGTCCACTAATTTTTGTCATTTATATAAATGATTTGGATATGAGCATAAGAGGTACAGTTAGTAAGGTTGGAGATGACACCAAAATTGGAGATGTAGTCGACAGCAAAAAAGGTTACTTCAGATTACAACAGGATCTGGACCAGATGGGCCAATGGACTGAGAAGTGGCAGATGGAGTTTAATTCAGATAAATGTGAGGTGCTGCATTTTGGGAAAGCAAATCTTAGCAGGATTTATACACTTAATGATAAGATCCTAGGGAGTGTTGCTGAACAAAGAGACCTTGGAGTGCAGGTTGATAGCTCCTTGAAAGTGGAGTCACAGGTAGATAAGATAGTGAAGAAGGCGTTTGGTATGCTTTCCTTTATTGGTCAGAGTATTGAGTACAGGAGTTGGGAGGTCATGTTGCAGCTGTACAGGACATTGGTTCGGCAACTTTTGGAATATTGCATGAAATTCTGGTCTCCCTGCTGTAGGAAGGATATTGTGAAACTTGAAAGGGTTCGGGAAAGATTTACAAGGATGTTGCCAGGGTTGGAGGGTTTGAGCTACAGGGAGAGGCTGAACAGGCTGGGGCTGTTTTCCCTGGAGCGTCAGAGGCTGAGGGTTGACCTTATAGAGGTTTACAAAATCATGAGGGGTATGGATAGGATAAATAGACAAGGTCTTTTCCCTGGGGTGGGGAAGACTAGAACTAGAGGTTTATAAAATCATGAGGGGCATGGATAGGGTAAATAGACAAGGTCTTTTTCCCTGGGGTGGGGGAGTCCAGAACTAGCGGGACATAGGTTTAGAGTGAGAGGGGAAAGATAGAAAAGAGACCTAAGGGGCAACTTTTTCACACAGAGGGTGGTACGTGTATGGAATGAGCTGCCAGAGGAAGTGGTGGAGACTGGGACAATGACAACATTTAAAAGCCCTCTGGATGGGGACATGAATAGAAAGGGTTCAGAGGGATATGGGCCGGGTGCTGACAGGTGGGACTAATTTGGATTAGGATATCTAGGCGGAAGTGGGTACTGCAGATGCTGGAGATTAGAGTGAAGATTAGAGTGGTGCTGGAAAAGCACAGCAGGTCAGGCAGCATCCGAGGAGCAAGAGAATCGACGTTTCGGGCAAAAGCCCTTCGTTAGGATATCTGGTCGGTACGAACAAGTTAGACCGAAGGGTCTGTTTCCTTGCTGTACATCTCTGTGACTCTATTGATACCCAGCTGGCAATTCCTCCTCACTATCCACGGCTCCCCCTCAATCTTAGCACGCCGTCCATTCTCCTCCATCTGATATGCTACAAACAGCAGGGGTCCCAGCACTGATCTCTGCAGAAACTCCAGGATCTCCAGGCAGAACAGCTTCCTCAATTCACTCGAGTGGAGAATTTCAGACATTCACCTCATTTGGGTGTTCCCTTGGTCTGTAACTGTGTTGTCTGAGATTCTAGTTTTGGATTCCTTCACTAGGAAAAGTGTCTTCAGGATCACAGGATTGTTAGAGCCCTATTATATCTTATGCCAGTCTCTTCCTTTGCCCACCACACTATAGCGATCCAAACACCCAATCAATGCCCCTCTAGAATGCCTCAAGTCAACCTGCATCCAGGAAACGTAGATTGTAGATTATTTACAGTGTGGAAACAGGCCCAACAAGTCCACACCGACCCTCCGAAGAGCAACCCACCCATACCCACTCCCCAACATTTACCCCTTCACCTAACACTACGGGCAATTTAGCGTGGCCAATTCACCTAACCTACACGTTTTTTTTTTTAAAATGTGGGAGGAAACCGGAGCACAACAAGTCCACAGTGATCTTCCGAAGAGAAACCTACCCAGACCCATTCCCCTACTATCCTATATTTACTTGACTGATGCACCTAACCTATGTATCCCTGAACACTATGGGGCAATTTATCATGGCCGATTCACCTATCCTACGTGCCTTTGGATTGTGGGAGGAAACCCACGCAGACACGGGGAGAATGTGCAACCTCCACACAGACAGTCGCCCGAGGGTGGGATTGAACCCGGGTCTCTGGCGCTGTGAGGCAGCAGTGCTAACCACTGCGCCGCCCACTTACACATCACCATCAAACTCGGGGCCCTGTCGTTCTTGCTCCTTTTGAAAGTGGGAATAACCTCTCCCTCTCAGCTCGATTCAGCTTGCTTGTGGCATTCGAAAACCTCAAACAAATCTACTCTCAGCCTTTATCTCGCCAGTCCCAACTTCTTCAATTCATCACTGAACTTCCTCATGCCTGCAAACATTCTTGTGAATCGTGTCTGTCTCTCTCTCTGAGACAATAGACGATAGACAATAGACAATAGGTGCAGGAGCAGGCCATTCTGCCCTTTAAGCCTGCAACACCATTCAATATGATCATGGCTGATCATTCCTAATCAGTATCCTCTTCCTGCCTTATCTCCATAACCCTTGATTTCACTATCCTTGAGAGCTCTATCCAACTCTTTCTTAAATGAATCCAGAGACTGGGCCTCCACTGCCCTCTGGGGCAGAGCATTCCACACAGCCACCACTCTCTGGGTGAAGAAGTTTCTCCTCATCGCTGTCCTAAATGGTCTACCCCATATTTTTAAGCTGTGTCCTCTGGTTCGGCACTCACCCATCAGTGGAAACATGTTTCCTGCTGCCAGAGTGTCCAATCCTTTAATAATCTTATATGTCTCAATCAGATCCCCTCTCAGTCTTCTAAACTCAAGGGTATACAAGCCCAGTCGCTCCAAGCTTTCAACATAAGATAGTCCCGCCATTTCAGGAATTGACCTCGTGAACCTACGCTGCACTCCCTCAATAGCCAGAATGTCACAACATCTTCCCTGTCAAACCCCTTCAAAATCTTGCGCGTCTCTGTAAAAATCATCCCTCACTCTTTCTTAAAATTCATTCACTTGGGATGAAAGCATCATTGACTCAGCCAATACTTATTGCCCATCCCTAATTGGCCAGAGGACATGTTAAGGGTCCACCACGTTGCTGTGGGTCTAGAGGCACATGGAGGCCAGACCAGGTAAGGATGGCAATTTCCTTCCCTAAAGGACACCCAGTGAACAGGATGGGGATTTCTAACAATTGGCAATGAATTCATGATTATCATCAGACAGTTATTTCCAGATATTTATAGAATGCAAATTCCACCATCTCCCACAGTAGGATTCGAACCCAGGTCCACAGCATATCACCCAGGTCTCTGGATTAGCAGTGGATTTGGGTGGATTGGCCATGCTATATTGTCCCATATTGTCCAGGGTGGTGCAGGTTAGGGTGGATTGGTCATGGGAAATTTTCCCATAGAGTCCAGGGATGTGCAGGTTAGGGTGGATTGGCCATGGCAAATTGTCCCATAGTGCCCAGGGATGTGCAGGTTAGGGTGGATTGGCCATGGGAAATTGTCCCATAGTGCCCAGGGATGTGCAGGTTAGGGTGGATTGGCCATGGGAAATTGTCCCATAGTGCCCAGGGATGTACAGGTTAGGGTGGATTGGCCATGGGAAATTGTCCCATAGTGCCCAGGGATGTGCAGGTTAGGGTGGATTGGCCATGGGAAATTGTCCCATAGTGCCCAGGGATGTACAGGTTAGGGTGGATTGGCCCAGGGAAACGCAAGGTTGTTGGGAGGTGGATGCTCTTTGCAGTCTCGGTGTAGACTTGATTGGCCGAATGGCCTCTTTCTGCACTGAAGGGACTCTTGGAGTCAGTGACTTTGCTGTTGGTCTGGAGTTACATGTAGGACAGAGCACTGCTGATAACCACCAACGTTTGGGGTTTTCTTCCCTGCAATCAATAATCATTTCATGGTCACCAACACTGATACTGTCACATTCCAGACATATCCATCAATTCCTCTGAAATTGCAGCAATCGGAGTCGCTGCCAAAGAGCTGGGTTCCTGGTTTAGTAGCCCAGGGATTCCCGAAATGGTGCCACTGTATTGTTACCTCTGCACAAAGAGTTGTTTCCCTCACCTGAAATGGTCAACACCGTTTCACTTGAAAAGCTTCCATCTGGGTACGTTGTCCAGGAACAGACATAGAGTCCGGCGTCTCTTCTGCTAAAGTTTCTTATCACCAGTGTGGCGTCTTCCTTCGAAGGGTTTTGGAAGGAAATGAGAGTGGAGTTACCCTCTCCTGGGTAACTGACCCCATACTGAGGATTGTACACAGCAATGTTGGCCTTGCTAGGACCCTTCCAGGTCACAGAGGCCACATTCACCTCGGCACCGGAAACGATGAGGTGACACGGGAGGATCACAGTCTGGTCCTGATTTCCATACACAGACTCCAAGGTGTGCACAGTCACAACAGCACGACCTAATGAAAATGTAAAGAGAAACAGAGATTGAGCACAGTTCCGGTTCTTCATTCATTTTGTGGGATGTGGGGGTCACTGGCTGGGCCCAATACCCGTCCCTAGTTGCCCCCCCTTGAGGAGGTGGGGGTGAGCTGCCTTCTTGACCCGCTGCAGTCCACGTGCTGTAGGGTAGACCCACAATGTGCCTGAGGGAGGGAATCCCAGGATTCTGACCCAGGAAGGAACGGCCGATATATTTCCAAGTCGGGAGGGTGAGGGGCTGGGAGGGGAACTTGCGGGGGGGGGGGGGTTGGTGTTCCCATGTACCTGCTGCCCCTTGTCCTTCCAGATGGAAGTGGCCGTGGGTTTGTAAGGTGCTGCCTGAGGGTCTTTGGGGAGTAACTGCAGCACATCTTGTAGCTGGTACAACACTGGGGGGGGGGGGGAGAGGGAGGGGATGGTACACAATGCTGTTACTGAGTGTCGGTGGAGGAGGGAGGGAATGGTACACACTGCTGTTACTGAGCGTCGGTCGGGGGGAGGGAGGGGATGGTACACACTGCTGTTACTGAGCGTCGGTGGGGGGAGGGATGGGATGGTACACACTGCTGTTACTGAGGGTCGGTGGGGGGAGGAAGGGGCTGGTACACAATGCTGTTACTGAGTGTCAGTGGAGGAGGGAGGGAATGGTACACATTGCTGTTACTGAGTGTCGGTGGCGGGAGGGAGGGGATGGTACACACTGCTGTTACTGAGGGTCGGTGGGGGGAGGGAGGGGCTGGTACACAATGCTGTTACTGAGTGTCAGTGGAGGAGGGAGGGAATGGTACACACTGCTGTTACTGAGTGTCAGTGGGGGAGGGAGGGGATGGTACACACTGCTGTTACTGAGTGTCGGTGGGGGGAGGGAGGGGATGGTACACACTGCTGTTACTGACTGTCGGTGGGGGAGGGAGGGGATAGTACACACTGCTGTTACTGAGCGTCGGTGGGGGGAGGGAGGGAATGGAACACACTGCTGTTACTGAGTGTCGGTGGGGGAGGGAGGGAATGGTACACACTGCTGTTACTGAGTGTCGGTGGGGGGAGGGAGGGGATGGTACACACTGCTGTTACTGAGTGTCGGTGGGGGAGGGAGGGGATGGTACACACTGCTGTTGCTGAGCGTCGGTGGGGGGAGGGAGGTGATGGTACACACTGCTGTTACTGAGCGTCGGTGGGGGGAGGGAGGTGATGGTACACACTGCTGTTACTGAGCGTCGGTGGTGGGGGGGAGGGAGGGGATGATACAAACTGCTGTTACTGAGTGTCGGTGGGGGAGGGAGGGGATGGTACACACTGCTGTTACTGAGTGTCGGTGAGGGAGGGAGGGGATGGTACACAATGCTGTTACTAAATGTCGGTGAGGGTGGGAGGGGATGGTACACATTGCTGTTACTGAGCGTCGGTGTGGGAGGGAGGGAATGGTACACACTGCTGTTACTGAGTGTCGGTGGGGGAGGGAGGGGATGGTACACAATGCTGTTACTAAATGTCGGTGGGGGAGGGAGAGGATGGTACACACTGATGTTACTGAGCGACCGTGGGGGGAGGGAGGGGATGGAACACCCTGCTGTTACTGAGCGTCTGTGGGGGAGGGAGGGGATGGAACACCCTGCTGTTACTGAGCGTCGGGGGGGAGGGAGGGGATGGTACACACTGCTGTTTCTGAGTGTCGGTGGTGGGGGGAGGGGATGGTACACATTACTGTTACTGACCGTCGGTGGGGGAGGGAGGGGATGGTACACAATGCTGTTACTAAGTGTCGGTGGGGGGAGAGAGGGGATGGTACACACTGCTGTTACTGAGTGTCGGTGGGGGGAGGGAGGGGTTGGTTTACACTGCTGTTACTGAGCGTCGGTGGGGGAGGGAGGAGATGGTACACACTGCTGTTACTGAGCGTCGGTGGGGGAGGGAGGGGATGGTACACACTGCTGTTACTGAGCGTCGGTGGGGGGAGGGAGGGGATGGTACAAACTGCTGTTACTGAGGGTCAGTGGGGGAGGGAGGGGATGGTACACACTGCTGTTACTGAGCGTCGGTGGGGGGAGGGAGGGGATGGCACACACTGCTGTTACTGAGCGTCGGTGGGGGAGGGAGGGGATGGTACACACTGCTGTTACTGAGCGTCGGTGGGGGAGGGAGGGGATGGTACACACTGCTGTTACTGAGCGTCGGTGGGGGGAGGGAGCGGATGGTACACACTGCGGTTCTTGAGCGACAGTGGGGAGGGAGGGGGTGGTACACACTGCTCTTACTGAGCGTCGGTGGGGGAGGGAGGGGATGGTACATACACTGCTGTTACTGAGCGTCGGTGGGGGGAGGGAGCGGATGGTACACACTGCGGTTCTTGAGCGACAGTGGGGAGGGAGGGGATGGTACACACTGCTCTTACTGAGCGTCGGAGGGGGGGGGATGTTACACACTGCTGTCACTGAGGGTCGGTGGGGGAGGGAGGTGATGGTACACACTGCTGTTACTGAGTGTCGGTGGAGGAGGGCGGGAATGGTACACACTGCTGTTACTGAGCGTCGGTGTGGGAGGGAGGGAATGGTACACACTGCTGTTGCTGAGTGTCGGTGGTGGAGGGAGGGGATGGTACACACTGCTGTTGCTGAGTGTCGGTGGTGGAGGGAGGGGATGGTACACACTGCTGTTACTGAGCGTCGGTGGGGGGAGGGAGGGGATGGTACACACTGCTGTTACTGAGCGTCGGTGTGGGAGGGAGGGAATGGTACACACTGCTGTTGCTGAGTGTCGGTGGTGGAGGGAGGGGATGGTACACACTGCTGTTGCTGAGTGTCGGTGTTGGAGGGAGGGGATGGTACACATTGCTGTTACTAAGTGTCGGTGGGGGAGGGAGGGGATGGTAGACACTGCTGTTACTGAGTGTCGGTGGGGGGAGGGAGGGGATGGTACACACTGCTGTTTCTGAGCGTCGGTGGGGGGAGGGAGGAAATGGAACACACTGCTGTTACTGAGTGTCGGTGGGGGGAGGGAGGGGATGGTACACACTGCTGTTACTGAGCGTCGGTGGGGGGGGGAGGTGATGGTACACACTGCTGTTACTGAGCGTCGGTGTGGGAGGAAGGGAATGGTACACACTGCTGTTACTGAGTGTCGGTGGGAGTGGGAGGGGATGGTACACATTGCAGCTACTGATTGTCGGTGGGGAGACGGAGGGAATGGTACACACTGATGTTACTGAGCGACCGTGGGGGGAGGGAGGGGATGGAACACCCTGCTGTTACTGAGCGTCTGTGGGGGAGGGAGGAGATGGTACACACTGCTGTTGCTGAGTGTCGGTGGTGGAGGGAGGGGATGGTACACATTACTGTTACTGAGCGTCGGTGGGGGGGAGGAAGGGGATGGTACACACTGCTGTTACTGAGCGTCGGTGGGGGGAGGGAGGGGATGGTACACACTGCTGTTACTGAGGGTCAGTGGGGGAGGGAGGGGATGGTACACAATGCTGTTACTAAGTGTCGGTGGGGGGAGAGAGGGGATGGTACACACTGCTGTTACTGAGTGTCGGTGGGGGGAGGGAGGGGAGGTACACACTGCTGTTACTGAGTGTCGGTGGGGGGGGAGGGGATGGTACACACTGCTGTTACTGAGCGTCGGTGGAGGGAGGGAGGGGATGGTACACACTGCTGTTACTGTGCGTCGGTGGGGGGGGAGGGGATGGTACACACTGCTGTTACTGAGCGTCGGTGGGGGAGGGAGGGGATGGTACACACTGCTGTTACTGAGCGTCGGTGGGGGGAGGGAGGGGATGGTACACACTGCTGTTACTGAGCGTCGGTGGGGGGAGGGAGGGGATGGTACACAATGCTGGTAGTAAATGTCGGTGGGTGTGGGAGGGGATGGTACACACTGCTGTTACTGAGCGTCGGTGGGGGAGGGAGGGGATGGTACACACTGCTGTTACTGAGCGTCGGTGGGGGAGGGAGGGGATGGTACACACTGCTG
The DNA here is from genome assembly GCF_037043375.1 of Chiloscyllium plagiosum. Lineage (NCBI taxonomy): Eukaryota > Metazoa > Chordata > Chondrichthyes > Orectolobiformes > Hemiscylliidae > Chiloscyllium > Chiloscyllium plagiosum. The sequence continues at coordinate 32,308,092 of NW_028270176.1, read as the reverse complement.
TTACTGAGCGTTGGTGGGGGGAGGGAGGGGATGGTACACACTGCTGTTACTGAGCGTCGGTGGGGGGAGGGAGGGAATGGTACACACTGCTGTCACTGAGCGTCGGTGAGGGAGGGAGGGGATGGTACACACTGCTGTTTCTGAGCGTCGGTGGGGGGAGGGACGGGATGGTACACACTGCTGTCACTGAGCGTCGGTGAGGGAGGGAGGGGATGGTACACACTGCTGTTACTGAGAGTGAGTGGGGTAGGGAGGGGATGGTACACTCTGCTGTTACTGAGCGTCGGTGGGGGAGGAGGGAGGGAATGGTACACACTGCTGTTACAGAGTGTCGGTGGAGGAGGGAGGGGATGGTACACACTGCTGTTACTGAGCGTCGGTGGAGGGAGGGAGGGGATGGTACAAACTGCTGTTACTGAGGGTCAGTGGGGGAGGGAGGGGATGGTACACACTGCTGTTACTGAGCGTCAGTGGGGGTAGGAAGGGGATGGTACACACTGCTGTTACTGAGCGTCGGTGGGGGGAGGGAGTGGATGGTACACACTGCTGTTACTGAGCGTCGGTGGGGGAGGGAGGGGATGGTACACAATGCTGTTACTAAATGTCGGTGGGGGTGGGAGGGGATGGTACACACTGCTGTTACTGAGCGTCAGTGGGGGAGGGAGGGAATGGTACACACTGCTGTTACTGAGCGTTGGTGGGGGGAGGGAGGGGATGGTACACACTGCTGTTACTGAGCGTCGGTGAGGGGAGGGAGGGAATGGTACACACTGCTGTCACTGAGTGTCAGTGAGGGAGGGAGGGGATGGTACACACTGCTGTTACTGAGCGTCGGTGGGGGGAGGGACGGGATGGTACACACTGCTGTCACTGAGCGTCGGTGAGGGAGGGAGGGGATGGTACACACTGCTGTTACTGAGAGTGAGTGGGGTAGGGAGGGGATGGTACACACTGCTGTTACTGAGCGTCGGTGGGGGGAGGGAGGGGATGGTACACACTGCTGTTACTGAGTGTCGGTGGGGGAGGGAGGGAGGGGATGGTACACACTGCTGTTACTGAGCGTCGGTGGGAGGAGGGAGGGGATGGTACACACTGCTGTTACTGATTGTCGGTGGGGGGAGGGAGGGGATGGTACACACTGCTGTTACTGAGGGTCGGTGGGGGGGAGGGAGGGGATGGTACACACTGCTGTTACTGAGGGTCGGTGGGGGGGAGGGAGGGGATGGTACACACTGCTGTTTCTGAGGGTCGGTGGAGGAGGGAGGGAATGGTACACACTGCTGTTACTGAGCGTCGGCGGGGGGAGGGAGGGGATGGTACACACTGCTGTTACTGAGGGTCGGTGGTGGAGGGAGGGGATGGTACACACTGCTGTTACTGAGCGTCGGTGGGGGGAGGGAGGGGATGGTACACACTGCTGTTACTGAGCGTCGGTGGGGGGAGGGAGGGGATGGTACACACTGCTGTTACTGAGGGTCGGTGGGGGAGGGAGGGGATGGTACACACTGCTGTTACTGATTGTTGGTGGGGAGACGGAGGGAATGGTACACACTGATGTTACTGAGCGACCGTGGTGGGAGGGAAGGGATGGAACACACTGCTGTTACTGAGCGTCTGTGGGGGAGGGAGGAGATGGTACACACTGCTGTTGCTGAGTGTCGGTGGTGGAGGGAGGGGATGGTACACATTGCTGTTACTGAGCGTCGGTGGGGGAGGGTTGCGATGGTACACAATGCTGTTACTAAGTGTCGGTGGGGGGAGGGAGGGGATGGTACACACTGCTGTTACTGAGGGACGGTGGGGGGGAGGGAGGGGATGGTACACAATGCTGTTACTGAGTGTCGGTGGAGGAGGGAGGGAATGGTACACACTGCTGTTACTGAGCGTCGGTGGGGGAGGGAGGGGATGGGACACACTGCTGTTGCTGAGCGTCGGTGGGGGGAGGGAGGTGATGGTACACACTGCTGTTACTGAGTGTCGGTGGGGGAGGGAGGGGATGGTACACAGTGCTGTTACTAAATGTCGGTGAGGGTGGGAGGGGATGGTACACATTGCTGTTACTGAGCGTCGGTGAGGGGAGGGAGGGAATGGTACACACTGCTGTCACTGAGTGTCAGTGAGGGAGGGAGGGGATGGTACACACTGCTGTTTCTGAGCGTCGGTGGGGGGAGGGACGGGATGGTACACACTGCTGTCACTGAGCGTCGGTGAGGGAGGGAGGGGATGGTACACACTGCTGTTACTGAGAGTGAGTGGGGTAGGGAGGGGATGGTACACACTGCTGTTACTGAGCGTCGGTGGGGGGAGGGAGGGGATGGTACACACTGCTGTTACTGAGTGTCGGTGGGGGAGGGAGGGAGGGGATGGTACACACTGCTGTTACTGAGCGTCGGTGGGTGAGGAGGGAGGGGATGGTACACACTGCTGTTACAGAGTGTCGGTGGAGGAGGGAGGGGATGGTACACACTGCTGTTACTGAGGGTCGGTGGAGGAGGGAGGGAATGGTACACACTGCTGTTACTGATTGTCGGTGGGGGGAGGGAGGGGATGGTACACACTGCTGTTACTGAGGGTCGGTGGGGGGGAGGGAGGGGATGGTACACACTGCTGTTACTGAGGGTCGGTGGGGGGGAGGGAGGGGATGGTACACACTGCTGTTTCTGAGGGTCGGTGGAGGAGGGAGGGAATGGTACACACTGCTGTTACTGAGCGTCGGCGGGGGGAGGGAGGGGATGGTACACACTGCTGTTACTGAGGGTCGGTGGTGGAGGGAGGGGATGGTACACACTGCTGTTACTGAGCGTCGGTGGGGGGAGGGAGGGGATGGTACACACTGCTGTTACTGAGCGTCGGTGGGGGGAGGGAGGGGATGGTACACACTGCTGCTACTGATTGTCGGTGGGGAGACGGAGGGAATGGTACACACTGATGTTACTGAGCGACCGTGGTGGGAGGGAAGGGATGGAACACACTGCTGTTACTGAGCGTCTGTGGGGGAGGGAGGAGATGGTACACACTGCTGTTGCTGAGTGTCGGTGGTGGAGGGAGGGGATGGTACACATTGCTGTTACTGAGCGTCGGTGGGGGAGGGATGCGATGGTACACAATGCTGTTACTAAGTGTCGGTGGGGGGAGGGAGGGGATGGTACACACTGCTGTTACTGAGGGACGGTGGGGGGGAGGGAGGGGATGGTACACAATGCTGTTACTGAGTGTCGGTGGAGGAGGGAGGGAATGGTACACACTGCTGTTACTGAGCGTCGGTGGGGGAGGGAGGGGATGGGACACACTGCTGTTGCTGAGCGTCGGTGGGGGGAGGGAGGTGATGGTACACACTGCTGTTACTGAGTGTCGGTGGGGGAGGGAGGGGATGGTACACAGTGCTGTTACTAAATGTCGGTGAGGGTGGGAGGGGATGGTACACATTGCTGTTACTGAGCGTCGGTGTGGGAGGGAGGGGATGGTACACAATGCTGTTACTAAATGTCGGTGGGGGTGGGAGTGGATGGTACACACTGCTGCTACTGATTGTCGGTGGGGAGACGGAGGGAATGGTACACACTGATGTTACTGCGCGACCGTGGGGGGAGGGAGGGGATGGAACGCCCTGCTGTTACTGAGCGTCTGTGGGGGAGGGAGGAGACGGTACACACTGCTGTTGCTGAGTGTCGGTGGTGGAGGGAGGGGATGGTACACATTACTGTTACTGAGCGTCGGTGGGGGGAGGGAGGGGATGGTACACACTGCTGTTACTGAGGGTCGGTGGGGGGGAGGGAGGGGATGGTACACACTGCTGTTACTGAGGGTCGGTGGAGGAGGGAGGGAATGGTACACACTGCTGTTACTGAGCGTCGGTGGGGGGAGGGAGGGAATGGAACACACTGCTGTTACTGAGGGTCGGTGGTGGAGGGAGGGGATGGTACACACTGCTGTTACTGAGGGTCGGTGGGGGGGAGGGAGGGGATGGCACACACTGCTGTTACTGAGGGTCGGTGGAGGAGGGAGGGAATGGTACACACTGCTGTTACTGAGCGTCGGTGGTGGGAGGGAGGGAATGGAACACACTGCTGTTACTGAGCGTCGGTGGTGGAGGGAGGGGATGGTACACACTGCTGTTACTGAGCGTCGGTGGGGGGAGGGAGGGGATGGTACACACTGCTGTTACTGAGCGTCGGTGGGGGGAGGGAGGGGATGGTACACACTGCTGCTACTGATTGTCGGTGGGGAGACGGAGGGAATGGTACACACTGATGTTACTGAGCGACCGTGGTGGGAGGGAAGGGATGGAACACACTGCTGTTACTGAGCGTCTGTGGGGGAGTGAGGAGATGGTACACACTGCTGTTACTGAGCGTCGGTGGTGGAGGGAGGGGATGGTACACATTGCTGTTACTGAGCGTCGGTGGGGGAGGGATGCGATGGTACACAATGCTGTTACTAAGTGTCGGTGGGGGGAGGGAGGGGATGGTACACACTGCTGTTACTGAGGGACGGTGGGGGGGAGGGAGGGGATGGTACACACTGCTGTTACTGAGCGTTGGTGGGGGGAGGGAGGGGATGGTACACACTGCTGTTACTGAGCGTCGGTGGGGGGAGGGAGGGAATGGTACACACTGCTGTCACTGAGCGTCGGTGAGGGAGGGAGGGGATGGTACACACTGCTGTTTCTGAGCGTCGGTGGGGGGAGGGACGGGATGGTACACACTGCTGTCACTGAGCGTCGGTGAGGGAGGGAGGGGATGGTACACACTGCTGTTACTGAGAGTGAGTGGGGTAGGGAGGGGATGGTACACTCTGCTGTTACTGAGCGTCGGTGGGGGAGGAGGGAGGGAATGGTACACACTGCTGTTACTGAGCGTCGGTGGAGGAGGGAGGGGATGGTACACACTGCTGTTACTGAGCGTTGGTGGTGGGAGGGAGGGGATGGTACAAACTGCTGTTACTGAGCGTCAGTGGGGGAGGGAGGGGATGGTACACACTGCTGTTACTGAGCGTCAGTGGGGGTAGGAAGGGGATGGTACACACTGCTGTTACTGAGCGTCGGTGGGGGGAGGGAGTGGATGGTACACACTGCTGTTACTGAGCGTCGGTGGGGGAGGGAGGGGATGGTACACAATGCTGTTACTAAATGTCGGTGGGGGTGGGAGGGGATGGTACACACTGCTGTTACTGAGCGTCAGTGGGGGAGGGAGGGAATGGTACACACTGCTGTTACTGAGCGTTGGTGGGGGGAGGGAGGGGATGGTACACACTGCTGTTACTGAGCGTCGGTGAGGGGAGGGAGGGAATGGTACACACTGCTGTCACTGAGTGTCAGTGAGGGAGGGAGGGGATGGTACACACTGCTGTTTCTGAGCGTCGGTGGGGGGAGGGACGGGATGGTACACACTGCTGTCACTGAGCGTCGGTGAGGGAGGGAGGGGATGGTACACACTGCTGTTACTGAGAGTGAGTGGGGTAGGGAGGGGATGGTACACACTGCTGTTACTGAGCGTCGGTGGGGGGAGGGAGGGGATGGTACACACTGCTGTTACTGAGTGTCGGTGGGGGAGGGAGGGAGGGGATGGTACACACTGCTGTTACTGAGCGTCGGTGGGTGAGGAGGGAGGGGATGGTACACACTGCTGTTACAGAGTGTCGGTGGAGGAGGGAGGGGATGGTACACACTGCTGTTACTGAGGGTCGGTGGAGGAGGGAGGGAATGGTACACACTGCTGTTACTGATTGTCGGTGGGGGGAGGGAGGGGATGGTACACACTGCTGTTACTGAGGGTCGGTGGGGGGGAGGGAGGGGATGGTACACACTGCTGTTACTGAGGGTCGGTGGGGGGGAGGGAGGGGATGGTACACACTGCTGTTTCTGAGGGTCGGTGGAGGAGGGAGGGAATGGTACACACTGCTGTTACTGAGGGTCGGTGGGGGGGAGGGAGGGGATGGTACACACTGCTGTTACTGAGCGTCGGTGGGGGGAGGGAGGGGATGGTACACACTGCTGTTACTGAGTGTCGGTGGGGGAGGGAGGGAGGGGATGGTACACACTGCTGTTACTGAGCGTCGGTGGGTGAGGAGGGAGGGGATGGTACACACTGCTGTTACAGAGTGTCGGTGGAGGAGGGAGGGGATGGTACACACTGCTGTTACTGAGGGTCGGTGGAGGAGGGAGGGAATGGTACACACTGCTGTTACTGATTGTCGGTGGGGGGAGGGAGGGGATGGTACACACTGCTGTTACTGAGGGTCGGTGGGGGGGAGGGAGGGGATGGTACACACTGCTGTTACTGAGGGTCGGTGGGGGGGAGGGAGGGGATGGTACACACTGCTGTTACTGAGGGACGGTGGGGGGGAGGGAGGGGATGGTACACAATGCTGTTACTGAGTGTCGGTGGAGGAGGGAGGGAATGGTACACACTGCTGTTACTGAGCGTCGGTGGGGGAGGGAGGGGATGGGACACACTGCTGTTGCTGAGCGTCGGTGGGGGGAGGGAGGGGATGGTACACAGTGCTGTTACTAAATGTCGGTGAGGGTGGGAGGGGATGGTACACATTGCTGTTACTGAGCGTCGGTGTGGGAGGGAGGGGATGGTACACAATGCTGTTTCTAAATGTCGGTGGGGGTGGGAGTGGATGGTACACACTGCTGCTACTGATTGTCGGTGGGGAGACGGAGGGAATGGTACACACTGATGTTACTGCGCGACCGTGGGGGGAGGGAGGGGATGGAACGCCCTGCTGTTACTGAGCGTCTGTGGGGGAGGGAGGAGACGGTACACACTGCTGTTGCTGAGTGTCGGTGGTGGAGGGAGGGGATGGTACACATTACTGTTACTGAGCGTCGGTGGGGGGAGGGAGGGGATGGTACACACTGCTGTTACTGAGGGTCGGTGGGGGGGAGGGAGGGGATGGTACACACTGCTGTTACTGAGGGTCGGTGGAGGAGGGAGGGAATGGTACACACTGCTGTTACTGAGCGTCGGTGGAGGGAGGGAGGGAATGGAACACACTGCTGTTACTGAGGGTCGGTGGTGGAGGGAGGGGATGGTACACACTGCTGTTACTGAGGGTCGGTGGGGGGGAGGGAGGGGATGGTACACACTGCTGTTACTGAGGGTCGGTGGAGGAGGGAGGGAATGGTACACACTGCTGTTACTGAGCGTCGGTGGGGGGAGGGAGGGAATGGAACACACTGCTGTTACTGAGCGTCGGTGGTGGAGGGAGGGGATGGTACACACTGCTGTTACTGAGCGTCGGTGGGGGGAGGGAGGGGATGGTACACACTGCTGTTACTGAGCGTCGGTGGGGGGAGGGAGGGGATGGTACACACTGCTGCTACTGATTGTCGGTGGGGAGACGGAGGGAATGGTACACACTGATGTTACTGAGCGACCGTGGTGGGAGGGAAGGGATGGAACACACTGCTGTTACTGAGCGTCTGTGGGGGAGGGAGGAGATGGTACACACTGCTGTTACTGAGCGTCGGTGGTGGAGGGAGGGGATGGTACACATTGCTGTTACTGAGCGTCGGTGGGGGAGGGATGCGATGGTACACAATGCTGTTACTAAGTGTCGGTGGGGGGAGGGAGGGGATGGTACACACTGCTGTTACTGAGGGACGGTGGGGGGGAGGGAGGGGATGGTACACAATGCTGTTACTGAGTGTCGGTGGGGGGAGGGAGGGGATGGTACACACTGCTGTTACTGAGCGTCGGTGGGGGAGGGAGGGGATGGGACACACTGCTGTTGCTGAGCGTCGGTGGGGGGAGGGAGGGGATGGTACACACTGCTGTTACTGAGTGTCGGTGAGGGTGGGAGGGGACGGTACACATTGCTGTTACTGAGCGTCGGTGTGGGAGGGAGGGGATGGTACACAATGCTGTTACTAAATGTCGGTGGGGGTGGGAGGGGATGGTACACACTGCTGCTACTGATTGTCGGTGGGGAGACGGAGGGAATGGTACACACTGATGTTACTGCGCGACCGTGGGGGGAGGGAGGGGATGGAACGCCCTGCTGTTACTGAGCGTCTGTGGGGGAGGGAGGAGACGGTACACACTGCTGTTGCTGTGTGTCGGTGGTGGAGGGAGAGGATGGTACACATTACTGTTACTGAGCGTCGGTGGGGGGAGGGAGGGGATGGTACACACTGCTGTTACTGAGGGTCGGTGGGGGGGAGGGAGGGGATGGTACACACTGCTGTTACTGAGGGTCGGTGGAGGAGGGAGGGAATGGTACACACTGCTGTTACTGAGCGTCGGTGAGGGGAGGGAGGGAATGGTACACACTGCTGTCACTGAGTGTCAGTGAGGGAGGGAGGGGATGGTACACACTGCTGTTTCTGAGCGTCGGTGGGGGGAGGGACGGGATGGTACACACTGCTGTCACTGAGCGTCGGTGAGGGAGGGAGGGGATGGTACACACTGCTGTTACTGAGAGTGAGTGGGGTAGGGAGGGGATGGTACACACTGCTGTTACTGAGCGTCGGTGGGGGGAGGGAGGGGATGGTACACACTGCTGTTACTGAGTGTCGGTGGGGGAGGGAGGGAGGGGATGGTACACACTGCTGTTACTGAGCGTCGGTGGGTGAGGAGGGAGGGGATGGTACACACTGCTGTTACAGAGTGTCGGTGGAGGAGGGAGGGGATGGTACACACTGCTGTTACTGAGGGTCGGTGGAGGAGGGAGGGAATGGTACACACTGCTGTTACTGATTGTCGGTGGGGGGAGGGAGGGGATGGTACACACTGCTGTTACTGAGGGTCGGTGGGGGGGAGGGAGGGGATGGTACACACTGCTGTTACTGAGGGTCGGTGGGGGGGAGGGAGGGGATGGTACACACTGCTGTTTCTGAGGGTCGGTGGAGGAGGGAGGGAATGGTACACACTGCTGTTACTGAGGGTCGGTGGGGGGGAGGGAGGGGATGGTACACACTGCTGTTACTGAGCGTCGGTGGGGGGAGGGAGGGGATGGTACACACTGCTGTTACTGAGTGTCGGTGGGGGAGGGAGGGAGGGGATGGTACACACTGCTGTTACTGAGCGTCGGTGGGTGAGGAGGGAGGGGATGGTACACACTGCTGTTACAGAGTGTCGGTGGAGGAGGGAGGGGATGGTACACACTGCTGTTACTGAGGGTCGGTGGAGGAGGGAGGGAATGGTACACACTGCTGTTACTGATTGTCGGTGGGGGGAGGGAGGGGATGGTACACACTGCTGTTACTGAGGGTCGGTGGGGGGGAGGGAGGGGATGGTACACACTGCTGTTACTGAGGGTCGGTGGGGGGGAGGGAGGGGATGGTACACACTGCTGTTACTGAGGGACGGTGGGGGGGAGGGAGGGGATGGTACACAATGCTGTTACTGAGTGTCGGTGGAGGAGGGAGGGAATGGTACACACTGCTGTTACTGAGCGTCGGTGGGGGAGGGAGGGGATGGGACACACTGCTGTTGCTGAGCGTCGGTGGGGGGAGGGAGGGGATGGTACACAGTGCTGTTACTAAATGTCGGTGAGGGTGGGAGGGGATGGTACACATTGCTGTTACTGAGCGTCGGTGTGGGAGGGAGGGGATGGTACACAATGCTGTTTCTAAATGTCGGTGGGGGTGGGAGTGGATGGTACACACTGCTGCTACTGATTGTCGGTGGGGAGACGGAGGGAATGGTACACACTGATGTTACTGCGCGACCGTGGGGGGAGGGAGGGGATGGAACGCCCTGCTGTTACTGAGCGTCTGTGGGGGAGGGAGGAGACGGTACACACTGCTGTTGCTGAGTGTCGGTGGTGGAGGGAGGGGATGGTACACATTACTGTTACTGAGCGTCGGTGGGGGGAGGGAGGGGATGGTACACACTGCTGTTACTGAGGGTCGGTGGGGGGGAGGGAGGGGATGGTACACACTGCTGTTACTGAGGGTCGGTGGAGGAGGGAGGGAATGGTACACACTGCTGTTACTGAGCGTCGGTGGGGGGAGGGAGGGAATGGAACACACTGCTGTTACTGAGGGTCGGTGGTGGAGGGAGGGGATGGTACACACTGCTGTTACTGAGGGTCGGTGGGGGGGAGGGAGGGGATGGTACACACTGCTGTTACTGAGGGTCGGTGGAGGAGGGAGGGAATGGTACACACTGCTGTTACTGAGCGTCGGTGGGGGGAGGGAGGGAATGGAACACACTGCTGTTACTGAGCGTCGGTGGTGGAGGGAGGGGATGGTACACACTGCTGTTACTGAGCGTCGGTGGGGGGAGGGAGGGGATGGTACACACTGCTGTTACTGAGCGTCGGTGGGGGGAGGGAGGGGATGGTACACACTGCTGCTACTGATTGTCGGTGGGGAGACGGAGGGAATGGTACACACTGATGTTACTGAGCGACCGTGGTGGGAGGGAAGGGATGGAACACACTGCTGTTACTGAGCGTCTGTGGGGGAGGGAGGAGATGGTACACACTGCTGTTACTGAGCGTCGGTGGTGGAGGGAGGGGATGGTACACATTGCTGTTACTGAGCGTCGGTGGGGGAGGGATGCGATGGTACACAATGCTGTTACTAAGTGTCGGTGGGGGGAGGGAGGGGATGGTACACACTGCTGTTACTGAGGGACGGTGGGGGGGAGGGAGGGGATGGTACACAATGCTGTTACTGAGTGTCGGTGGGGGGAGGGAGGGGATGGTACACACTGCTGTTACTGAGCGTCGGTGGGGGAGGGAGGGGATGGGACACACTGCTGTTGCTGAGCGTCGGTGGGGGGAGGGAGGGGATGGTACACACTGCTGTTACTGAGTGTCGGTGAGGGTGGGAGGGGACGGTACACATTGCTGTTACTGAGCGTCGGTGTGGGAGGGAGGGGATGGTACACAATGCTGTTACTAAATGTCGGTGGGGGTGGGAGGGGATGGTACACACTGCTGCTACTGATTGTCGGTGGGGAGACGGAGGGAATGGTACACACTGATGTTACTGCGCGACCGTGGGGGGAGGGAGGGGATGGAACGCCCTGCTGTTACTGAGCGTCTGTGGGGGAGGGAGGAGACGGTACACACTGCTGTTGCTGAGTGTCGGTGGTGGAGGGAGGGGATGGTACACATTACTGTTACTGAGCGTCGGTGGGGGAGGGAGGGGATGGTACACAATGCTGTTACTAAGTGTCGGTGGGGGGAGAGAGGGGATGGTACACACTGCTGTTACTGAGTGTCGGTGGGGGGAGGGAGGGGATGGTACACACTGCTGTTACTGAGCGTCGGTGGAGGGAGGGAGGGGATGGTACACACTGCTGTTACTGAGCGTCGGTGGGGGGAGGGAGGGGATGGTACAAACTGCTGTTACTGAGGGTCAGTGGGGGAGGGAGGAGATGGTACACACTGCTGTTACTGAGCGTCGGTGGGGGTAGGAAGGGGATGGTACACACTGCTGTTACTGAGCGTCGGTGGGGGGACGGAGGGGATGGTACACACTGCTGTTACTGAGCGTCGGTGGGGGGAGGGAGGGGATGGTACACACACTGCTGTTACTGAGCGTCGGTGGGGGGAGGGAGGTGATGGTACACACTGCTGTTACTGAGCGTCGGTGGGGGGAGGGAGGGGATGGTACACACTGCTGTTACTGAGCGTCGGTGGGGGGAGGGAGGGGATGGTACACACTGCTGTTACTGAGCGTCGGTGGGGGGACGGAGAGGATGGTACACACTGCTGTTACTGAGCGTCGGTGGGGGGAAGGGAGGGGATGGTACACAATGCTGTTACTAAGTTTCGGTGGGGGGAGGGAGGGAATGGTACACACAGCTGTTACTGAGCGTCGGTGGAGGAGGGAGGGGATGGTACACACTGTTGTTACTGAGTGTCGGTGGGGGGGGAGGGGATGGTACACACTGCTGTTACTGAGCTTCGGTGGGGGGAGGGAGGGGATGGTACACACACTGCTGTTACTGAGCGTCGGTGGGGGGAGGGAGGTGATGGTACACACTGCTGTTACTGAGCGTCGGTAGGGGGAGGGAGGGGATGGTACACACTGCTGTTACTGAGCGTCGGTGGGGGGAGGGAGGGGATGGGACACACTGCTGTTACTGAGCGTCGGTGGGGGGAGGGAGGGGATGGTACACACTGCTGTTACTGAGCGTCGGTGGGGGAGGGAGGGGATGGTACACACTGCTGTTACTGAGCGTCGGTGGGGGGAGGGAGGGGATGGTACACACTGCTGTTACTGAGCGTCGGTGGGGGGAGTGAGGGGATGGTACAAACTGCTGTTACTGAGGGTCAGTGGGGGAGGGAGGGGATGGTACACACTGCTGTTACTGAGCGTCGGTGGGGGGAGGGAGGGGATGGTACACACTGCTGTTGCTGAGCGTCGGTGGGGGGAGGGAGGGGATGGTACACACTGATGTTACTGAGCGTCGGTGGGGGGAGGGAGGTGATGGTACACACTGCTGTTACTGAGCGTCGGTGGGGGGAGGGAGGGGATGGTACACACACTGCTGTTACTGAGCGTCGGTGGGGGGACGGAGAGGATGGTACACACTGCTGTTACTGAGCGTCGGTGGGGGGAAGGTAGGGGATGGTACACAATGCTGTTACTCAGTTTCGGTGGGGGGAGGGAGGTGATGGTACACACTGCTGTTACTGAGCGTCGGTTAGCGTGGGAGGGGATGGTACACACTGCTGTTACTGAGTGTCGGTGGGGGAGGGAGGGGATGGTACACACTGCTGTTACTGAGGGTCGGTGGGGGAGGGAGGGGATGGTACACACTGCTGCTACTGAGCGTCGGTGGGGGGGAGGAAGGGGATGGTACACACTGCTGTTACTGAGTGTCGGTGTGGCAGTGAGGGGATGGTATACACTGCTGTTACTGAGCGTCGGTGGAGGGGGAGGGAGGGGATGGTACACACTGCTGTTACAGAGTGTCGGTGGGGGAGGGAGGCGATGGTACACACTGCTGTTACTGAGCGTCGGTGGAGTGGGAGGGAGGGGATGGTACACACTGCTGTTACAGAGTGTCAGTGTGGGAGGGGATGGTACACACTGCTGCTGCTGAGCATCGGTGGGGGGACGGAGGGGATGGTACATACTGCTTTTTACTGAGCGTCGGTGGGTGAGGGAGGGGATGGTACACACTGCTCTCACTGAGCGTCGGTGGGGGGAGTGAGGGGATGGTACACACTGCTGTTACTGAGAATCGGTGAGGAAGGGATGGGATGGTACACACTGCTGTTACTGAGCTTCGGTGGTGGGAGGGAGGGAATGGTACACACTGCTGTTACTGAGCGTCGGTGGGGGAGTGAGGGGATGGTACACACTGCTGTTACTGAGCGTCGGTGGGGGGAGGGAGGGGATGGTACACACTGCTGTTACAGTGTGATGGTGGGGGGAGGGAGGGGATGTTACACACTGCTGTTACTGAGCGTCGGTGGGGGAGTGAGGGGATGGTACACACTGCTGTTACTGAGCGTAGGTGGGGGGAGGGAGGGGATGGTACACACTGCTGTCACTGAGCGTCGGTGGGAGGAGTGAGGGGATGGTACACACTGCTGTTACTGAGAATCGGTGAGGAAGGGATGGGATGGTACACACTGCTGTTTGTGAGCTTCGGTGGTGGGAGAGAGGGGATGGTACACACTGCTGTTACTGAGAATCGGTGAGGAAGGGATGGTATGGTACACACTGCTGTTACTGTGGGTCCTTGGGGGAGTGAGGGGATGGTACACACTGCTGTTACTGAGGGTCGGTGGGGGGAGGGAGGGAATGGTACACACTGCTGTTACTGAGGGTCGGTGGGGGGAGGGAGGGAATGGTACACACTGCTGTTACTGAGCGTCTGTGGAGGGGAGGGAGGGGATGGTACACACTGCTGTTACTGAGTGTCGGTGGGGAGACTGAGGGAATGGTACACACTGATGTTACTGAACGTCGGTGGGGGGAGGGAGGGGATGGTACACACTGCTGTTGCTGAGCGTCGGTGGGGGGAGGGAGGGGATGGTACACACTGATGTTACTGAGCGTCGGTGGGGGGAGGGAGGTGATGGTACACACTGCTGTTACTGAGCGTCGGTGGGGGGAGGGAGGGGATGGTACACACACTGCTGTTACTGAGCGTCGGTGGGGGGACGGAGAGGATGGTACACACTGCTGTTACTGAGCGTCGGTGGGGGGAAGGGAGGGGATGGTACACAATGCAGTTACTCAGTTTCGGTGGGGGGAGGGAGGTGATGGTACACACTGCTGTTACTGAGCGTCGGTTAGCGTGGGAGGGGATGGTACACACTGCTGTTACTGAGTGTCGGTGGGGGAGGGAGGGGATGGTACACACTGCTGTTACTGAGGGTCGGTGGGGGAGGGAGGGGATGGTACACACTGCTGCTACTGAGCGTCGGTGGGGGGGAGGAAGGGGATGGTACACACTGCTGTTACTGAGTGTCGGTGTGGCAGTGAGGGGATGGTATACACTGCTGTTACTGAGCGTCGGTGGAGGGGGAGGGAGGGGATGGTACACACTGCTGTTACAGAGTGTCGGTGGGGGAGGGAGGGGATGGTACACACTGCTGTTACTGAGCGTCGGTGGAGTGGGAGGGAGGGGATGGTACACACTGCTGCTGCTGAGCATCGGTGGGGGGACGGAGGGGATGGTACATACTGCTTTTTACTGAGCGTCGGTGGGTGAGGGAGGGGATGGTACACACTGCTCTCACTGAGCGTCGGTGGGGGGAGTGAGGGGATGGTACACACTGCTGTTACTGAGAATCGGTGAGGAAGGGATGGGATGGTACACACTGCTGTTACTGAGCTTCGGTGGTGGGAGGGAGGGAATGGTACACACTGCTGTTACTGAGCGTCGGTGGGGGAGTGAGGGGATGGTACACACTGCTGTTACTGAGCGTCGGTGGGGGGAGGGAGGGGATGGTACACACTGCTGTTACAGTGTGATGGTGGGGGGAGGGAGGGGATGTTACACACTGCTGTTACTGAGCGTCGGTGAGGAAGGGATGGTATGGTACACACTGCTGTTACTGTGGGTCCGTGGGGGAGTGAGGGGATGGTACACACTGCTGTTACTGAGGGTCGGTGGGGGGAGGGAGGGAATGGTACACACTGCTGTTACTGAGGGTCGGTGGGGGGAGGGAGGGAATGGTACACACTGCTGTTACTGAGCGTCTGTGGAGGGGAGGGAGGGGATGGTACACACTGCTGTTACTGAGTGTCGGTGGGGAGACTGAGGGAATGGTACACACTGATGTTACTGAACGTCGGTGGGGGGAGGGAGGGGATGGTACACACTGCTGTTACTGAGCATCTGTGGGGGAGGGACGGGATGGTACACACTGCTATTACTGAGCGTCAGTCGGGGTGGGAGGGGATGGTACACACTGCTGTTACTGAGCGTCTGTGGGGGGAGGGAGGGGCTGGTACACACTGCTGTTACTGAGCATTGGTGGGGGTGGGAGGGGATGGTACACACTGCTGTTACTGAGGGTCGGTGGGGGGAGGGAGGGGATGGTACACACTGCTGTTACTGAGGGTCGGTGGGGGGAGGGAGGGGATGGTACACACTGCTGTTACTAAATGTCGGTGGGCGTGGGAGGGGATGGTACACACTGCTGTTACTGAGATTCGGTCGGGGAGGGAGGGGATGGTACACAATGCTGTTACTAAATGTCGGTGGGGGAGGGAGGGGATGGTACACATTGCGGCTACTGAGCGTCTGTGGGGGGAGGGAGGGGATGGTACACACTGCTGTTACTGTGCGTCGGTAAGTGAGGGAGGGGATGTTACACACTGCTGGTACTGAGTGTCGGTGTGGGAGGGAGGGGATGGTATACACTGCTGTTACTGAGCGTCGGTGGAGGGGGAGGGAGGGGATGGTACACACTGCTGTTACTGAGTGTCGGTGAGGGAGGGGATGTTACACACTGCTGCTGCTGAGCATCCGTGGGGGGACGGAGGGGATGGTACACACTGCTTTTTACTGACCGTCGTTGGGTGAGGGAGGGGATGGTTCATACTGCTGTCACTGAGCGTCGGTGGGGGGAGTGAGGGGATGGTACACACTGCTGTTACTGAGCGTCGGTGGGGGGAGGGAGGGGATGGTACACACTGCTATTACTGAGCGTCAGTGGGGGGAGGGAGGGGATGGTACACACTGCTGTTACTGAGCGTCAGTGGGGGGAGGGAGGGGATGGTACACACTGCTGTTACTGAGGGTCGGTGGGGGGAGGGAGGGGATGGTACACACTGCTGTTACTGAGCGTCGGTGGGGGGAGGGAGGGGATGGTACACACTGCTGTTACTGAGCGTCGGTGGGGGGAGGGAGGGGATGGTACACACTGCTGTTACTGAGCGTCGGTGGGGGAGGGAGGGGATGGTACACACTGCTGTTACTGAGCGTTGGTGGAGAGTGGGAGGGGGTGGTACACACTGCTCTTACTGAGCGTCGGTGGGTGAAGGAGGGGATGGTACACACTGCTGTTACTGAGTGTCGGTGGGGTGAGGGAGGCGTTGGTACACACTGCTGTTTCTGAGCGTCGGTGCGGTAGGGAGGGGATTGTACACACTGCTGTTACTGAGTGTCGGTGGAGGAGGGAGGGAATGGTACACACTGCTGTTACTGAGCGTCGGTGGGGGGGAGGGAGGGGATGGTACATACTGCTGTTACTGAGCGTCGGTGAGGTGAGGGAGGCGTTGGTACACACTGCTGTTACTGAGCGTCGGTGGGGGGGAGGGAGGGGATGGTACACACTGCTGTTACTGAGCGTCGGTGGGGGAGGGAGGGGATGGTACACACTGCTGTTACTGAGCGTCGGTGGGGGGAGGGAGGGGATGGTACACACTGCTGTTTCTGAGCGTCGGTGGGTGAGGGAGGGGATGGTACACACTGCTGTTACTGAGCGTCGGTGGGGGGAGGGAGGGGATGGTACACACTGCTGTTACTGAGGGTCGGTGGGGGGAGGGAGGGGATGGTACACGCTGTTGTTACTGGGCATCGGTTGGGGAGGGAGCGGATGGTACACACTGCTGTTACTGAGCGTCGGTGGGGGGAGGGAGGGGATGGTACACACTGCAGTTACTGAGCGTCGGTGTGGGAGGGAGGGGATGGTGCACACTGCTGCTGCTGAGCATCATTGGGGGAGGGAGGGGATGGTACACACTGCTGTTACTGAGCGTTGGTGGGTGAGGGAGGGGATGGTACACAATGCTGTTACTGAGTGTCGGTGGGTGAGGGAGGGGATGGTACACACTGCTGTTACTGAGAATCGGTGAGGAAGGGAGGGGATGGTACACACTGCTGTTACTGAGCGTCGATGAGGGAGGGAGGGGATGGTACACACTGCTGTTACTGAGCGTCGGTGGGTGAGGGAGGGGATGGTACACACTGCTGTTACTGAGCGTCTGTGGAGAAGGGAGGAAATGGTACGCACTGCTGTTACTGAGCGTCTGTGGAGAAGGGAGGAAATGGTACACACTGCTGTTACTGAGGGTCGGTGGGGGGAGGGAGGGGATGGTACACACTGCTATTACTGAGTGTCGGTGGTGGAGGGAGGGGATGGGACACACTGCTGTTACTGAGCGTCGGTGGGTGAGGGAGGGGATGGTACACACTGCTGTTACTGAGCGTCTGTGGAGAAGGGAGGAAATGGTACACACTGCTGTTACTGAGCGTCTGTGGAGAAGGGAGGAAATGGTACACACTGCTGTTACTGAGGGTCGGTGGGGGGAGGGAGGGGATGGTACACACTGCTGTTACTGAGGGTCGGTGGGGGGAGGGAGGGGATGGTACACACTGCTGTTACTAAATGTCGGTGGGCGTGGGAGGGGATGGTACACACTGCTGTTACTGAGATTCGGTCGGGGAGGGAGGGGATGGTACACAATGCTGTTACTAAATGTCGGTGGGGGAGGGAGGGGATGGTACACATTGCGGCTACTGAGCGTCTGTGGGGGGAGGGAGGGGATGGTACACACTGCTGTTACTGTGCGTCGGTAAGTGAGGGAGGGGATGTTACACACTGCTGGTACTGAGTGTCGGTGTGGGAGGGAGGGGATGGTATACACTGCTGTTACTGAGCGTCGGTGGAGGGGGAGGGAGGGGATGGGACACACTGCTGTTACTGAGCGTCTGTGCGGGGAGGGAGGGGATGGTACACACTGCTGTTACTGAGTGTCGGTGGGGGAGGTAGAGAATGGTACACACTGGTATTACTGAGCGTCTGTGAGGGAGGGAGGGAATGGTACACGCTGCAGTTACTGAGTGTCAGTGGGGGGAGGGAGGGGATGGCACACACTGCTGTTACTCAGAGTTGGTGGGGGGAGGGAGGGGATGGTACACACTGCTGTTACTGAGTGTCGGTGGTGGAGTGAGGGGCTGGTACACACTGCTGTTACTGAGGGTCGGTGGGGGGAGAGAGGGGATGGTACATACTGCTGTTACTGAGGGTCGGTGGGGGAGGGAGGGGATGGTACACACTTCTGTTACTGAGGGTCGGTGGGGGGAGGGAGGTGATGGTGCACACTGCTGTTACTGAGCGTCGGTGGGGGGAAGGGAGGGGATGGTACACACTGCTGTTACTGAGCGTCGGTGGGTGGAGGGAGGGGATGGTACATACTGCTGTTACTGAGGGTCGGTGGGGGGAGGGAGGTGATGGTACACACTGCTGTTACTGAGCGTCGGTGGGGGGAAGGGAGGGGATGGTACACACTGCTGTTACTGAGCGTCGGTGGGTGGAGGGAGGGGATGGTACACACTGCTGTTACTGAGCGTCGGTGGGGGGAACGGAGGGGATGGTACACACTGCTGTTACTGAGCGTCGGTGGGGGGAAGGGAGGGGATGGTACACACTGCTGTTACTTAACGTCGGTGGAGGAGTGAGGGGCTGGTACACACTGCTGTTACAGAGCGTCGGTGGAGGAGGGAGAGAATGGTACACACTAATATTACTGAGCGTCGGTGGGGGAGGGAAAGGATGGTACACACTGCTGTTTCTGAGCGTCGGTGGGGGTAGGGAGGGGATTGTACACACTGTTGTTACTGAGGGTCGGTGGGAGAGGGAGGGGATGGTACACGCTGTTGTTACTGAGTGTCGGTGGTGAGGAGAGAGGGAATGGTACATGCTACAGTTACTGAGTGTCGGTGGGGTGAGGGAGGGGATGGTACACACTGCTGTTTCTGAGCGTCGGTGGGGTAGGGAGGGGATTGTACACACTGTTGTTACTGAGGGTCGGTGGGAGAGGGAGGGGATGGTACACGCTGTTGTTACTGAGAGTCGGTGGTGAGGAGAGAGGGGATGGTACACACTGCTGTTACTGAGTGTCGGTGGGGGGAGGGAGGGGATGGTACACACTGCTGTTACTGGGCATCGGTTGGGGAGGGAGAGGATGGTACACACTGCTGTTACTGAGCGTCGGTGGGGGGAGGGAGGGGATGGTACACAATGCTGTTACTGAGTGTTGGTGGGGGAGTGAGGGGATGGTACACACTGCTGTTACTGAGCGTCGGTGGGGGGAGGGAGGGGATGGTACACACTGCTGTTACTGAGCTTCGGTGGTGGGAGGGAGGGGATGGTACACACTGCTGTTACTGAGTGTTGGTGGGGGTGTGAGGGGATGGTACACACTGCTGTTACTGAGAATCGGTGAGGAAGGGATGGATGGTACACACTGCTCTTACTGTGGGTCGGTGGGGGAGTGAGGGGATGGTACACACTGCTGTTACTGAGTGTCGGTAGGGGGAGGGAGGGGATGGTACACACTGCTGTTACTGAGCGTCGGTGGGAGAGTGAGGGGATGGTACACACTGCTGTTACTGAGCGTCGGTGGGGGAGTGAGGGGATGGTACACACTGCTGTTACTGAGCGTAGGTGGGGGGAGGGAGGGAATGGTACACACTGCTGTCACTGAGCGTCGGTGGGGGGAGGGAGGGGATGGTACCCACTGCTGTTACTGAGAATCGGTGAGGAAGTGATGGGATGGTACACACTGCTGTTACTGAGCTTCGGTGGTGGGAGGGAGGGGATGGTACACACTGCTGTTACTGAGCGTCGGTGGGGGGGAGGGGATGGTACACACTGCTGTTACTGAGCGTCGGTGGGGGGAGGGTGGGGATGGTACACACTGCTGTTACTGAGCTTCGGTGGGGGGGAGGGAGGGGATGGTACACACTGCTGTTACTGAGGGTCGGTGGGGGGGAGGGAGGGGATGGTACACACTGCTGTTACTGAGCGTCGGTGGGGGAGGGAGGGGATGGTACACACTGCTGTTACTGAGCGTCGGTGGGGGGGGGAGGGGATGGTACACACTGCTGTTACTGAGCGTCGGTGGGGGAGTGAGGGGATGGTACACACTGCTGTTACTGAGGGTCGGTGGGGGGAGGGAGGGGATGGTACACACTGCTGTTAATGAGCGTCGGTGGGGGAGGGAGGGGATGATACACACTGCTGTTACTGAGCGTCGGTGGGGGGAGGGAGGGGATGGTACACACTGCTGTTACTGAGTGTCGTTGGGAAAGGGATGGAATGGCACACACTGCTATTACTGAGCGTCGGTGAGGGAGGGAGGGAATGGTACACGCTGCAGTTACTGGGTGTCGGTGGGGAGTGGGAGGGGGTGGTACACACTGCTCTTACTGAGCGTCGGTGGGTGAAGGAGGGGATGGTACACATTGCTGTTACTGAGGGTCGGTGGGGGGAGGGAGGGAATGGTACACAATGCTGTTACTGAGTGTCGGTGGAGGGGGGAGGGAATGGTACACACTGCTGTTGCTGAGCGTCGGTGTGGGGAGGGAGGGGATGGTACACACTGCTGTTACTGAGCGTCGGTGGAGGGGGGAGGGAATGGTACACACTGCTGTTACTGAGGGTCGGTGGGGGAGGAGGGAGGGGATGGTACACACTGCTGCTACTGAGGGTCGGTGGGGCGGGAGGGAATGGTACATACTGCTGTTACTGAGCGTCGGTGGGGGGAGGGAGGTGATGGTACACACTGCTGTTACTGAGCGTCGGTGGAGGAGGGAGGGGATGGTACACACTGCTATTACTGAGTGTCGGTGGGGAGGGAGGGAATTGTACACACTGCTGTTACTGAGTGTCGGTGGGGAGTCGGAGGGAATGGTACACACTGATGTTACTGAACGTCGGTGGGGGGAGGGAGGGGATGGTATACACTGCTGTTACTGAGCATCTGTGGGGGAGGGACGGGATGGTACACACTGCTATTACTGAGCGTCGGTGGGGGGAGGGAGGGGATGGTACACACTGCTGTTACTGAGCGTCGGTGGTGGGAGGGAGGGGATGGTACACACTGCTGTTACTGAGCGTCGGTGGGGGGGGGAGGGGATGGTACACACTGCTGTTACTGAGGGTCGGTGGGGAAGGGAGGGGATGGTACACACTGCTGTTGCTGAGCGTCGGTCGGGGTGGGAGGGGATGGTACACACTGCTGTTACTGAGTGTCGGTGGGGGGAGGGAGGGAATGGTACACATTGCTGTTACTGAGTGTCGGTGGGGAAGGGATGGGATGGTACACACTGCTGTTGCTGAGCGTCGGTCGGGGTGGGAGGGGATGGTACACACTGCTGTTACTGAGTGTCGGTGGGGGGAGGGAGGGAATGGTACACACTGCTGTTACTGAGCGTCTGTGGGGGAGGGAGGAGATGGTACACACTGCTGTTACTGAGCGTCGGTGGAGGGGGAAGGGAATGGTACACAATGCTATTACTGAGCGTCGGTGGGGAAGGGAGGGTGGGGATGGTACACACTGCTGTTACTGAGCCTTGGTGGAGGAGGGAGGGAATGGTACACACTGCTGTTACTGAGCGTCGGTGGGGGAGGGAGGGGATGGTACACACTGCTGTTACTGAGCGTCGGTGGGGGAGGGAGGGGATGGTACACAGTGCTGTTACTGAGCGTCGGTGGGGGAGGGAGTGGATGGTACACACTGCTGTTACTGAGCGTCGGTGGGGGAGGGAGGGGATGGTACACACTGCTGTTACTGAGCGTCGGTGGGGGGAGGGAGGGGATGGTACACACTGCTGTTACTGAGTGTCGGTGGAGGAGGGAGGGAATGGTACACACTGATATTACTGAGCGTCGGTGGGGGAGGGAGGGGGTAGTACACACTGCTGTTACTGAGTGTCGGTGGGGGGAGGGAGGGGATGGTACACACTGCTGTTTATGAGCGTCGGTGGCGTGAGGGAGGGGATGGTACACACTGCTGTTTCTGAGCGTCGGTGGGGGGAGGGAGGGGATGGTACACACTGCTGTTACTGAGTGTCGGTGGAGGAGGGAGGGAATGGTACACACTGCTGTTACTGAGGGTCGGTGGGGGAGGGAGGGGATGGTACACACTGCTGTTACTGAGTGTCGGTGGGGGGAGGGAGGGGATGGTACACACTGCTGTTACTGAGCGTTGGTGGGGGAGGGAGGGGATGGTACACACTGCTGTTACTGAGTGTCGGTGGGGGGGAGGGAGGGAATGGTACACACTGCTATTACTGAGCGTCGGTGGGAGAGGGAGGGGATGGTACACACTGCTGTTACTGAGCGTCGGTGGGGGGAGGGAGGGGATGGTGCACACTGATATTACTGAGCGTCGGTGGGGGAGGGAGGGGATGGTACACACTGCCGTTACTGAGTGTCGGTGGGGGAGGGAGGGGATGGTACACACTGCTGTTACTGAGTGTCGGTGGGGGGAGGGAGGGGATGGTACACACTGCTGTTACTGAGCGTTGGTGGAGGAGGGAGGGAATGGTACACACTGCTATTACTGAGCGTCGGTGGGGGGGAGGGAGGGGATGGTACACACTGCTGTTACTGAGGGTCGGTGGGGTGAGGGAGGTGATGGTACACACTGCTGTTACTGAGCGTCGTTGCGGGGAGGGAGGGGATGGTACACGCTGCTGTTACTGAGTGTCGGTGGGGGGAGGGAGGGGATGGTACACACTGCTGTTACTGAGCGTCGGTGGGTGAGGGAGGGGATGGTACACACTGCTGTTACTGAGTGTCGGTGGGGGGAGGGAGAGGATGGTACACACTGCTGTTACTGAGTGTCGGTGGGGGGAGGGAGGGGATGGTACACACTGCTGTTACTGAGCGTCGGTGGGTGAGGGAGGGGATGGTACACGCTGCTGTTACTGAGCGTCGGTGGGGGGAGGGAGGGGATGGTACACACTGCTGTTACTGAGCGTCGGTGGGGGGGAGGGAGGGGATGGTACACACTGCTGTTACTGAGCGTCGGTGCGGGGAGGGAGGGGATGGTACACGCTGTTGTTACTGAGTGTGGGTGGAGGAGTGAGGGGATGTTACACACTGCTGTTACTGGACATCGGTTGGGGAGGGAGCGGATGGTACACACTGCTGTTACTGAGCGTCGGTGGGGGGAGGGAGTGGATGGTACACACTGCTGTTACTGAGTGTCGGTGTGGGAGGGAGTGGATGGTGCACACTGCTTCTGCTGAGCCTCATTGGGCGAGGGAGGGGATGGTACACACTGCTGTTACTGAGCGTTGGTGGATGGACGGAGGGGATGGTGCACACTGCTGTTACTGAGTGTCGGTGGGTGAGGGAGGGGATGGTACACACTGCTGTTACTGAGAATCGGTGAGGAAGGGAGGGGATGGTACACTCTGCTGTTGCTCAGCGTTGTTGGGGGGAGGGAGGGGATGGTACACACTGCTGTTACTGAGCGTCGATGAGGGAGGGAGGGGATGGTACACACTGCTGTTACTGAGCGTCGGTGGGTGAGGGAGGGGATGGTACACACTGCTGTTACTGAGCTTCGGTGGAGAAGGGAGGAAATGGTACACACTGCTGTTACTGAGGGTCGGTGGGCGGGAGGGAGGGGATGGTACACACTGCTATTACTGAGTGTCGGTGGAGGAGGGAGGGGATGGTACACACTGCTGTTACTGAGCGTCGGTGCGGGGAGGGAGGGGATGGTACACACTGCTATTACTGAGTGTCGGTGGAGGAGGGAGGGGATGGTACACACTGCTGTTACTGAGCGTCGGTGCGGGGAGGGTGGGGATGGTACACACTGCTGTTACTGAGTGTCGGTGGGGGAGGTAGAGAATGGTACACACTGGTATTACTGAGCGTCGGTGAGGGAGGGAGGGAATGTTACACGCTGCAGTTACTGAGTGTCACTGGGGGGAGGGAGGGGATGGCACACACTGCTGTTACTCAGAGTTGGTTGGGGGAGGGAGGGGATGGTGCACACTGCTGTTACTCAGAGTTGGTTGGGGGAGGGAGGGGATGGTGCACACTGCTGTTACTGAGCGTCGGTGTAGGATTGAGGGGCTGGTACATGCTGCTGTTACTGAGTGTCGGTGGAGGAGGGAGGGAATGGTACACACTGATATTACTGAGCGTTGGTGGAGGGGGGAGGGAATGGTACACACTGCTGTTACTGAGTGTCGGTGGGGAGGGAGGGAGCGGATGGTACACACTGCAGTTACTGAGTGTCGGTGGGGTGAGGGAGGCGTTGGTACACACTGCTGTTACTGAGCGTCGGTGGGAGAGGGAGGGGATGGTACACGCTGTTGTTACTGAGTGTCGGTGGGGGGAGGGAGGGGATGGTACACACTGCTGTTACTGGGCATCGGTTGGGGAGGGAGCGGATGGTACACACTGCTGTTACTGAGCGTCGGTGGGGGGAGGGAGGGGATGGTACACACTGCTGGTACTGAGCCTTGTTTGGGGGGAGGAAGGGGATGGTACACACTGCTGTCACTGAGTGTCGGTGGGGGGAGGGAGGGGATGGTACACACTGCTGTTACTGAGCGTCGGTGGGGGGAGGGAGGGAATGGTACACACTGCTGTTACTGAGCGTCGGTGGGGGGAGGGAGGGAATGGTACACATTGCTGTTACTGAGCGTCGGTGGGGGGAGGAAGGGGATGGTACACACTGCTGTTACTGAGTGTCGGTGGGGGGAGGGAGGGGATGGTACACACTGCTGTTACTGAGCGTCGGTGGGGGGAGGGAGGGGATGGTACACACTGCTGTTACTGAGCATCGGTGGGGGGAGGGAGGGAATGGTACACATTGCTGTTACTGAGCGTCGGTGGGGGGAGGGAGGGAATGGTACACACTGCTGTTACTGAGTGTCGGTGGGGGGAGGGAGGGGATCATACACATTGCTGTTACTGAGCATCGGTGGTGGGAGGGAGGGGATGGTACACACTGCTGTTACTGAGCGTCGGTGGGGTGAGGGAGGGGATGGTACACACTGCTGTTACTGAGCGTCGGTGGGGGGAGGGAGGGGATGGTACACACTGCTGTTACTGAGCGTCGGTGGGGGAGGGAGGGGATGGTGCACACTGCTGTTACTGAGCGTCGGTGGGGGGAGGGAGGGGATGGTACACACTGCTGTTACTGAGTGTCGGTGGGGGGAGGGAGGGGATGGTACACACTGCTGTTACTGTGCGTCGGTGGGGGGAGGGAGTAAGGGGATGTTTGTGGGTGTGGGGCCAATCCAGCCGGGGGCTGCTGTGTCCCTGGATGGTGTCGAGCGTCTTGAGTGTTTTTGGAGCCGCCCCCATCCGGGGCATGTGTGGTGCACTCCCTCACCCTCCTGCCTTGTGCCTTGTCGATGGTGGGACAGGCTTTGGGGGGAGTCAGGAGGGGAGTTACTCGCTGCAGGATTCCCAGCCTCTGACCTGCTCTTGTAGCCGCT
The DNA here is from genome assembly GCF_037043375.1 of Chiloscyllium plagiosum. NCBI lineage: Eukaryota > Metazoa > Chordata > Chondrichthyes > Orectolobiformes > Hemiscylliidae > Chiloscyllium > Chiloscyllium plagiosum. Next base: position 32,282,455 of record NW_028270176.1, on the reverse strand, counting down.
GTGTTTATGGGGAGTCCAGTTGAGTTTCTAATCAATAACAACCCCCAGGATGTTGTTTTCGGGGGTGGGGGGAATTCAGTGATGATAACACCGTTGAAATTCATGATGCAGTGGTTAGGTTCTCTCTTATTGCTGATGGTCATAGCCTGGCATTCATGTGGCGCAAGTGTTATTGCTCTTGGTTGTGGAGTTTCCTTATTGGTTTTGCTGTTAGTATTTGAAATCATTTTTCTCCCCCACGCTGATACTATTCATAACATTTGTAATAGAACAAATAAAATGTTGTTCAGATCCGTTTCATCAAAGCATTACACAAATGACTTTCTACCATTACGATAATTTCATGTGAATTATTTTCTGGTGCACACACAGCACAGATTCCAATTCCTCTGGTGCGTTATGCTAATTGTCTAATTGCTTCCTGTAAAGACAGGAATGCATCCATTTATTCCTTGGCGTCTCGCACTGATTTAACCCAGTGATAGTTAACCAGCAGGGACATAACCGTTCATAACTGAATATAAGGATTTTGTGGGAATGGAAGATCTGAGTTATAATGAAAGGCTGGGACGTTATTTCACTGGAGGTTGAGAGGTTATAAGATCATGAGGGGTATAGATAGGGTTAATTGTAGCTGTTCTTTTCTGTAGGGTGGGTGGGGGTTTCAAAACTAAGGGGGAATATTTAAAAGTGAGAGGAGAGAGATTTAAGAATGACAGGAGGGGCAATTATTTTCCCCAGTGTGTGGTCCGTGTGTGGAATTACCTTCCTGAGGAAGTCAGTGGGGGGGGGGGGGGGGGCAGTTACAACGTTTAAAAGGGATTTGGATAAGGACATGGACAGGAAAGGGTTGGAGGGAGATGGGCCAGGAGCAGGCAGCTGGGACGGGTTTAGTTTGGGGATTAAGTTTGGCTAGGACTGGTTGGAATGGTCAGAGGGTTAGATCGGGTGGACAGTGAGAGCCTTTTTCCTCGGATGGTGATGGCTAGCACGAGGGGAAATAGCTTTAAATTGAGATATAGGACAGATGTCAGAGGTAGAGGTTCTTTACTCAGAGAGTAGTAGGGGTGTGGAACGCCCTGCCTGCAACAGGAGTAGACTCACCAATGTTAAGGAGAAGAAAGTGAGGACTGCAGATGCTGGAGATCAGAGTCGAGAGTGTGGTGTTGGAAAAGCACAGCAGCTTCCGAGGAGCAGGAGAATCGACGTTTCGGGCATAAGCCTTTCTTCAGGAGTCTGGGTCTGGGTGGGATACTCTTCGGAGGGTTGGTGTGGACTTGCCTGTTCCCACACTATAGGAATTCAATGATTCTAGGATTCCTGAGGAAGGGCTTATGCCCAAAACGTCGATTCTCCTGCTCCTCGGATGCTGCCTGACCTGCTGCGCTTTTCCAGCACCACACTCTCCACTTGCCAACATTAAGAGCATTTAAGTGGTCATTGGGTAAGCGTATGGATGATCATGTAGGCAGCAGTGGGGACTGCAGATGCTGGAGATTAGAGTCAAGCTTAGAGCGGTGCTGGAAAAGCACAGCAGGTCAGGCAGCATCCGAGGAGCAGGAAAATCGACACTTCATCAGGATGTGAAGGGCTGGTGAAGGGCTTTAGCCCAAAAGATCGATTTTCCTGCTCTTCAAATGCTACCTGACCTGCTGTGCTTTTCCAGCACCGCTCGAAGCTTGATATGGATGACCATGGAATAGTTGGATGGGCTTTAGATTGGTTTCACAGGTCAGCATAACATCGAGGGCCGAAGAGCCTGTACTGCGCTGGAATGTTCTATGTTCTGTGTTCTATGAACGATGGGCCTGTTTTCATGCTCTATGATGCTATAAATCCATGACTCAAGTACAAGCCATTCAGGTCAACTGCTCGACAGATGCTCCTCAGATGTGCCACACTTAAACATTGAACAAAGAGCTGTACAGCACAAGGAGAACGTGTTCTAATGGATTTATCTTCTCAATAAGTGACCATCCACACTCTTCCCGTGATTGGCAAACAGGGCAATCAGTGTGCCCTCACCCCCCCATTGTCATATTTCATATTCACGCCACTGAAACACCAGGTGCCATTTGCAAACAGCTCACTGCGTCAACTCACCAACTCTCCTTCCAAATGTGCCATTGGGGACCAGTTGGGAGGACCAAGGGAAGCCCACCTATCAGGAACCAGCCTCCTAGAACCACAGTGGGAGGCCATTCGGCCAACTGTTTCGGTGCTAGTTCTATCCCCGCTTGCCCACTCTCCCGCCTTGTCCCCGGGTCCCTGCGCACACACCTTTCCAAATAGCGTTTAGATTTAACTTGACCCCCCCCCCAACATTCCCAGACAGCGTCATCCAGACCCTAACTACCCCCTGATCATTTTGCAGATCATTTGAAACATAAGCGTATTGTCCTTACACGTTGGGGTGGGAGGGGGGAGGTGTGGGGGGATATTACTGGCTAGGCCAGCACTGAGTGCCCAGTGGTAACCACCCAACTGTGTACGTTCACAGCTCCTACAAAGGGGGAGTGGGTCTGTCAAATGGCTTAAAGGGAAAGCTTTCAAATTAGTTAGAATGTCATATCATTGACCCTGTAAAGGCGCTGGCAATATAATATGATAATAACATTTAAGAGACATTTGGACAGACATATGAACAGGTAGGGAATAGAGGGATAGGAACCAGCAGATGGGATTAGTTTAGAGTGGCAACATGATCAGTGCAGTGTGACAATGCTGCTCCATTGATAAGGTCTGGTCTCCTTCCTGTTGGAAAGATGTTGTGAAACTTGAAAGGGTTCAGAAAAGATTTACAAGGATGTTGCCAGGGTTGGAGGATTTGAGCTACAGGGAAAGGCTGAACAGGCTGGGGCTGTTTTCCCTGGAGCGTCGGAGGCTGAGGGGTGACCTTATAGAGGTTTACAAAATTATAAGGGGCATGGACAGGAAAAATAGACCAAGTCTTTTCCCTGGGGTAGGGGGAGTCCAGAACTAGAGGGGCATAGGTTTAGGGTGAGAGGGGAAAGATATACAAGAGACCTAAGGGGCAACTTGGAATGAGCTGCCAGAGGAAGTGGTGGAGGCTGGTACAATTGCAACATTTAAGAGGCATTTGGATGGGTATATGAATAGGAAGGGTTTGGAGGGATATGGGTTGGGTGCTGGCAGGTGGGACTAGATTGGGTTGGGATATCCAGTCGGCGTGGACAGGTTGGACCGAAGAGTCCGTTTCTGTGCTGTACATCTCTATGACTCTGTATGTATGTAAAGGGCATAATTTTAAGGTGAGAGGGGAAAGACTTAAAGGGGACTTGAGGGACAACATTTTCACTGCAGGAACAGAACTGAGCCCAGTTATTTAATGATTTTGGAGGGTGGTGCGTGTACGGAATGAGCTGCCAGAAGAAGTGATAGATGTGGACCCAGTTATCGCTTTTAAAAGACATCTAGACAGGGACATGAATAGGGACGGTTTAGACCAATCTGGGGAAATGCAGACAAACGGGACGAGTTAAGTTCGGGAAACATGGCTGGCATGCAGGAGTTTCCCTGCAGCATGACTCTGTTGAAGGTTAAAGCCGTGACTGGTCAGTGAGAAAGAAGTGACAGTGCAATTGGTGGCCACGGGAGTCAGCTTTTAGACAGCGGAATACATAGCTGATACAATGTGGATTCTGCAACAATGCAGCGCTGAACCTATAAATGGCCAGCCTAATTATATCTGCTCACTGTCTTCTGAATCCCACCAGGTTTTATCGCTAGGGGTTGGAACATGAACGTCAGTGAATGGGTGTGAAATTCGGTTTCTCGCACTGTGGTTGTCGCTCTGCAACAATGTGGTTTGAAGATTTCTGAAGCGTTCCCTGATAGCCGCACAGTAAACTGTGTAACACAGCCAACCTCAGCAGGACAGAGCTGCTGTGCCAAGGGCTACTTCTCCACTTTGAATGAACACAGTAAAAACTACACATGTTGGAATCCAGTGTAGACAGGCAGGAGGCTGGGGGAACACAGCAAGGCAGGCAGTATCAGGAGGGACAGGCAGGAGGCTGGGGGAACACAGCAAGGCGGGCAGCATCAGGAGGGTCAGGCAGGAGGCTGGGGGAACACAGCAAGGCAGGCAGCATCAGGAGGGACAGGCAGGAGGTTGGAGGAACACAGCAAGGCAGGCAGCATCAGGAGGGACTGGCAGGAGGAACACAGCAAGGCAGACAGCATCAGGAGGGACAGGCAGGAGGAACACAGCAAGGCAGGCAGCATCAGGAGGGACAGGCAGGAGGCTGGAGGGACACAGCAAGGCAGGCAGCATCAGGAGGGACAGGCAGGAGGTTGGAGGAACACAGCAAGGCAGGCAGCATCAGGAGGGACTGGCAGGAGGAACACAGCAAGGCAGATAGCATCAGGAGGGACAGGCAGGAGGAACACAGCAAGGCAGGCAGCATCAGGAGGGACAGGCAGGAGGCTGTAGGGACACAGCAAGGCAGGCAGCATCAGGAGGGACAGGCAGGAGGCTGGAGGAACACAGCAAGGCAGGCAGCATCAGGAGGGACAGGCAGGAGGCTGTGGGAACACAGCAAGGCTGGCAGTATCAGGAGGGACAGGCAGGAGGCTGGGGGAACACAGCAAGGCAGGCAGCATCAGGAGGGACAGGCAGGAGACTGGGGGAACACAGCAAGGCAGGCAGCATCAGGAGGGACAGGCAGGAGGCTGGAGGAACACAGCAAGCCAGGCAGCATCAGGAGGGACTGGCAGGAGGAACACAGCAAGGCAGACAGCATCAGGAGGGACAGGCAGGAGGAACACAGCAAGGCAGGCAGCATCAGGAGGGACAGGCAGGAGGCTGGAGGGACACAGCAAGGCAGGCAGCATCAGGAGGGACAGGCAGGAGGCTGGAGGAACACAGCAAGGCAGGCAGCATCAGGAGGGACAGGCAGGAGGCTGTGGGAACACAGCAAGGCTGGCAGTATCAGGAGGGACAGGCAGGAGGCTGGGGGAACACAGCAAGGCAGGCAGCATCAGGAGGGACAGGCAGGAGACTGGGGGAACACAGCAAGGCAGGCAGCATCAGGAGGGACAGGCAGGAGGCTGGAGGAACACAGCAAGCCAGGCAGCATCAGGAGGGACAGGCAGGAGGCTGGGAGAACACAGCAAGCCAGGCAGCATCAGGAGGGACAGGCAGGAGGCTGGGGGAACACAGCAAGGCAGGCAGCATCAGGAGGGACAGGCAGGAGGCTGGGGGAACACAGCAAGGCAGGCAGCATCTGGAGGGACAGGCAGGAGGCTGGGGGAACACAGCAAGGCAGGCAGCATCAGGAGGGACAGGCAGGGGACTGGGGGAACACAGCAAGGCAGGCAGCGTCAGGAGGGACAGGCAGGGGACTGGGGGAACACAGCAAGGCAGGCAGCATCAGGAGGGACAGGCAGGAGGCTGGGGGAAAACAGCGAGGCAGGCAGCATCAGGAGGGACAGGCAGGAGGCTGGGGGAGAACAGCGAGGCAGGCAGCATCAGGAGGGACAGGCAGGAGGCTGGAGGAACACTGCAAGGCAGGCAGCATCAGGAGGGACAGGCAGGAGGCTGTGGGAACACAGCAAGGCAGGCAGCATCAGGAGCGACAGGCAGGAGGCTGGAGGAACACTGCAAGGCAGGCAGCATCAGGAGGGTCAGGCAGGAGGCTGGGGGAACACAGCAAGCCAGGCAGTATCAGGAGGGACAGGCAGGAGGCTGGGGGAACACAGCAAGGCAGGCAGCATCAGGAGGGACAGGCAGGAGACTGGGGGAACACAGCAAGGCAGGCAGCATCAGGAGGGACAGGCAGGAGGCTGGAGGGACACAGCAAGGCAGGCAGCATCAGGAGGGACAGGCAGGAGGCTGGGGGAACACAGCAAGGCAGGCAGCATCTGGAGGGACAGGCAGGAGGCTGGGGGAACACAGCAAGGCAGGCAGCATCAGGAGGGACAGGCAGGGGACTGGGGGAACACAGCAAGGCAGGCAGCTTCAGGAGGGACAGGCAGGGGACTGGGGGAACACAGCAAGGCAGGCAGCATCAGGAGGGACAGGCAGGAGGCTGGGGGAACACAGCAAGCCAGGCAACATCAGGAGGGACAGGCAGGAGGCTGGGGGAAAACAGCGAGGCAGGCAGCATCAGGAGGGACAGCAGGAGGCTGGGGGAAAACAGCGAGGCAGGCAGCATCAGGAGGTGGAGAAGTCAATGTTTTGGGTGTAATATAAATGTGGTTGGAGACAAAATAAAGTGGAGATGTTCATCATCATCGATTATCACCCTAGAATATATACTGTGTGTAAACAGGCCCTTCAGCTGAGTAAGTTCACACCAATCCTCAGAAGAGTATCCCACTCAGACTCATTTCCCTCTTACCCTACATTTAGTCCTAAACTAATGCGTCTAACCTACACATCCCTGGACACTATGGGACAATTTCCAATGGCCAATCCACCCTAACCTGCACATCCCTGTGCACTATGGGACAATTTCTCATGGCCAATCCACCCTAACCTGCACATCCCTGGGCACTATGGGACAATTTCTCATGGCCAATCCACCCTAACCTGCACATCCCTGGGCACTATGGGACAATTTCTCATGGCCAATCCACCCTAACCTGCACATCCCTGGGCACTATGGGACAATTTCCCATGGCCAATCCACCCTAACCTGCACATCCCTGGGCACTATGGGACAATTTCCCATGGTCAATCCACCCTAACCTGCACATCCCTGGGCACTATGGAACAATCTCCAATGGCCAATCTACCCTAACCTGCACATCCCTGGACACTATGGGACAATTTCCAATGGTCAATCCACCCTAACTTGCACATATTGGATTGTGGGAGGAAACCGGAGCTCCCAGAGGAAACGAACACAGTAACAGGGAGAAGGTACAATCCCCACACAGAAAGTTGCCTGATGCTGGAATCGAACCCGGGTCCCTGGCGCCGTGAGTCAGCAGTGCTAACCACCGTGCCACCGTGCTGCCCCATGCTGGAACCTACAAACCTGGTTACACCCAAAATACCGACCTCTCCGCCTTCTGTTCACTGTGACTGACAGAAATGAGCCTCCCCCCAACTTCGGCTCATTTGGAGAGCCCCACTTCTCCGGTGTCAGGGAAAAAGGGAAAGAAAGACAGGGAGGACCTACCAGAGTCAAGGGCATGGTGCTGGAAAAGCACAGCTGGTCAGGTCTCATTCCTGATGAAGGGCTGTTGCCCGATACGTTGACTCTCCTGTTCCTCGGATGCTGGCTGACCTGCTGTGCTTTCCCAGCACCCCAATCTCAACTCGGATCTCCAGCATTTGCGGTCCTGAAGTTCTCACCCGAGGGAGCTCAGAGGAACCAAGGGGTCTAGGGGTGTTTGTCCACAGAGTTCTGAAGGTGGCAGGACAGGCTCATTAATACAGGACACTGGCTTTTATCAGCCATGGCGGGGAGGTGATGCTGGAGCTACACAGGACTTTGGCTCAGCCAGAGCTGGAGCGCTGTGTCCAGCTGGACTGGGAAAATCAGGTTGGTCGTGGTTCACCAGGAAAGGAATTCGTGGAATGGCTGTGAGATGGATTTTTGGAACAGCTTGTGGTGGAGCAGGCAATTCTGGATTTAGTGTTGTGCAATGAGACAGAATTGGTAAGGGAGCTTAAGGTGAAGGAATCCTGAGGAGGCAGTGATCATAAAATTATCGAATTCACTCTGCAATTTGAGAGGGAGAAGGTAGAATCTGAGGTAACGTTTTCACAGCTGAATAAAGGCAACTGCAGAGGCATGAGGGAGGAGCTGGGGAGAATGGACTGGGAGTTGGGCCTCACAGGAAAGAGAGTGGAGCAGCAATGGCAGGGATTTCTGGGAGTAATTCAGGAGACACAGCAGGGATTCATCCCGAGGGAAAAGAAGCAGGGTACAGGGAGGATGAGGCAACCGTGGCTGACCAGGGAAGTCAGGGGTAGCATCAAAGCAAAAGGGAAAGAATATACTGTAGGGAAGGGCAATGGGAAACCAGAGGATTGGGAAGCTTACAAAGACCAACAGCGGGCAATAAGAAATGAAGTAAGGAGGGAGAAGATTAAATATGAGGAGAAGCTAGTCACTAATATAAAGGAAGACTGTCAGGTTTTTTTAGATGTATAAAGGGCAAAAGAGAGGCAGAAGAGGACATTGGGCCGCTAGGAACTGACGCTGGGGAGATAGTAGTGGGGGACAAGGAAATGGCTGAGGAACTGAATAATGACCTCGTGTCAGTCTTCACGGTGGAAGATACGAGTAATATCCCAAAAATTCAAGGGAGAAGGAGCAGGGTTGAGTATAGTGGCCATCACCAAGGAGAAGGTGATAGATAAACTGAATGGCCTGAAGGTGGATAAATCACCTGGACCAGATGGACTACACCCTAGAGATCTAAGGGAGATAGCTGCAGAGATAGTGGAGGTGGTAGTGGTGATCTTTCAGAAATCACTAGAATCAGGGAGGGCCCCAGAGGACTGGAAAATTGCTAACATGACACCCTGTTAACAAGGGAGTGAGGCAAGAGACAGAAAATTACAGATTAGCCTAACCTCGGTCATGGACAAGATCCTGGAATCCATTGCGAAGGAAGAGATTTTTGAATAATTGGATGTGGATGGGAAAATAGGGCAAAGTCAGCATGGTTCCATCAAGGGGAGGTGATTCCTGAGAAATCTGCTAAAATTCTTTGAGGAAGTAACGAGCAGGTTAGACCAAGGGGAGCCAATTGATATTATCTACCTGTTCTTCAAGAAGGCCTTTGACATAGTGCCACACAGGAGGCTGCTGGGTAAGATAAGGGCCCATGGTGTCAGAGACAAGGTGCTAGCATGGATAGAAACTTGGCTGTCTGACAGAAAGTAGAGAGTAGGGATAAAAGGGTCCTTCTCAGATGGCAGCCGGTGACAAGTGGTGTTCCACAAGGCTCAGTATTGGGACCACAACTCTTCACTTTATACATTAATGATCTAGATGAAGGAACTGAGGGCATTCTGACTAAGTTTGCAGATGATAGGAAGTTAGGTAAAGGGACAGGTAGCATTGAGGAGGCAGGGAGGCTGCAGAAGGGTTTGGACAGGTCAGGAGAGTGGGCAAAAGGGTGGCAGATACAGTACAACATGGGAAAGTGTGAGGTCATGACCTTTGGTAGGAAGAATAGAGGCACGGACTCTTTTTGAAATGGGGAGAAAATTCAGAAGTCTGAAGTGCAAAGAGACTTGGGAATTCTAGTCCAGGATTCTCTCGAGGTAAACTTGCAGGTTGAGTCAGTGGTTAGGAAGGCAAATGTAATGATGACATCTATTTTGAGAGGACTTGAATATCAAAGCTGGGATGTACCTCTGAGGCTCTATAAGGCTCTGGTCAGACCACATTCGGAGTATTGTGTGCAGTTTTGGGCCTCATATCTCAGGAAGGATGGACTGGCCCTTGGAGTGGGCCCAGAGGAGGTTCATGAGAATGGTCCCAGGAATGGAAAGCTTAATGCATGAGGAATGTTTGAGGGCTCTGGGTCTATACTCGACAGAGTTTAGAAGGATGGGAAGGGGGATCTGATTGAAGCATACAGTATGGCCTGGAGAGAGTGGATGTTAGGAAGGTGTTTCCATTGGTCGGAGAGACTAGGACCCGAGGGCACAGCCTCAGAGTAAAGGGAAGACCCTTTAGAACAGAGATAAGGAGAGACTTCTTCAGCCAGAGGGTGGGAAATCTGTGGGATTCACTCCCACAGAAGGCTGTGGGGGCCGGGTCACTGAGTATATTTAACACGGAGATAGATAGGCTCTTGAGTATTAAGGGGATCAAAGGTTATGGGGAGATAGTGGGAGAATGGGGTTGATAAAGGTCTCAGCCATGATTGAATGGCGGAGCAGACTTGATGGGCTGAATGGACTAATTTCTGCTCCTTTGTCTTATGGTCTTATGGTCTTGTAGTTCTAGGAAGGATGTGACTGTCCTGGAGGGGGGTACAGAGGGGGATTCACCAGGATGTTGCCTTGGGATGGAGCAAGGCTGGATAAGCTCGGGTTATTTTCTCTGGAGCAGAAAGGGTTAAGGGAGACCTGGTTATAAGATTATGAGAGGCAAGGATAGGGTGAGTGGAGAGCAGCTGTTACCCTTATGTGATGGGTCAACAGCAGGTTGGGGGGTGGGGGGGGGGGGGGGCATGATTTTAAGGTGAGGAGCAGGATATTTGGACAGGTTTTGAGGAAAAGGATTTATCCCCAGAGGACAGTGGGAGTTTGGAATGAACTGCCTGGGAGGGGGAGTTCAGATGGGAGACCAGAGTCGAGAGTGTGGTGCTGGAAAAGCACAACATCCGAGGATCAGGAGAGTCGATGTTTCGGGCATAAGCTCTTGACCATTCCTGGTGAAAGACGTACGTTCGAAACGCTAACTCTCCTGCTTCTCGGATGCCGCCTGACCTGCTGTGCTTTTCCAGCACCACACTCTCGACTCTGATCTCCAGCCTCTGCAGTCCTCACTTTCTCCGAGACGGGAAACCCCACACAACCTTTCGAGAGTACGTGGAATGTCACAGCATTCAAGGCTACGAACCCAACGCTGGGAAGTGGGATAAGTCAGACAGGCCGGCACAAACCCCCGATGGGCTGAAAGGCCGTGCATTGCTCTAGCCCCTTCTGCAAGCTGAGGATCTCTCAGAACGCCTCACAGTCAATGAAGGGTTAACACTGTTGTAACCTCGCGACCAGCTTTCACTCTGCAATGCCTTACACAACCAGGAGATGTTGGTAACCAAAAGCAGCTGGGGTTCGCTTCCCCACACCGTCATTGTGGCACTGACTGGGGGGTAATTATTGACCCAGGGTGGGTGATTCCATAACCCCTTCCCCCTCCCACCATGACTCCTCAGGGTGTGAGGAATCAAACATCTCTCCGTGGAAAATGCACGAGTCGAAATATCAGTCCTTTCCATGGAATATACACAAATTAAAATGCACAGGAAGCTCGAGGGGCATATACCTGTATGCACAAGCCATCAGAGAGATAAATGATCGCCTTATGTGTTCACAACATCAGAGTTAACTATTTTTAATTGTTTATTCCATTTCAGGAAGGAGTAGATTTCAAGGTTAGGGGCTGGAGGATGTGAGGAAGAACTGAGAATGGTGGGGATCTGAAACGCACTCCCTTCGAAGGATGGGAGGCGCAGATACCTTCAGAACATTAAAGGTCAGAGTTTGGTGTGTGCATTCAATGTCAAGGCTATGAGCCAAGTGCTGGGAAATGGGATTACAACAGTTAGGTGCTCATTTTTGACTGGCACAGATTTGATGGGCCGAAGGGCCTTTTTTTTTCTGTCCCACAGATCTGTATAAATCTAACAGTCTGCAAAACGGCTCAGCCCTGTTTTATATCCAATCACTGCCCTTCGAGTGAGAAACACCACACACATATTATTGATGTGGAAAGCAAGATCCCTGTGGAACGACACAACATTCCAGAGGGATCTACGAAGTTTGAAAACTATTAATGTTTCACACGACAAAACTAACACTTACCCCGAGTCATGGTGTTCACATCGAGCCAGACGCTGGACAGTAAAAACAGAGTAATCGCCGATTTCATGTTTGAGTTAAGAGGAAGACTGAACGGAAAATGCAACTTCCTCAGGAAGGTATTGAGATCTTTATTTACTGCAGACTGGGCTTGTGGATCAACTGATTTGCGCTCTGATCCAATCCTGGGTGTGTTGTAAGAACTCACCCTGCATGCTCACCACGACAGGTAGACACAGGGACAGATGTGAATGCAGCCACTGGAGGGGTTGGGGTGGGGGGGGGGGGGGCAGGAGAGGTCAATCACTTGGGAAGTTGTCAGTCCACGAAGGAGGAGTGTTATTTCACTGTCAGTTTTGCATAAATTGGGTTAATACCGGAACTGCAACTGAGACAGAACATGAGTTGGTCTGACCAAGTGAGCTGTCGCGAGATAGCCTCTCCCAGCAGTGCACTTTTCCCATGAAAATGCCTGTGGATGGTAATGATCCTGATTAACACGAGATTACTGCTCTGTCAATAGGAAGAATCCTAGTCTTTCAAAATTTATGCATGCCTTTATCAGTCAGTGTAGGAGTTGGGAGGTCATGTTGCGGCTGTACAGGACATTGGTTAGGCCACTGTAGGAATATTGTGTGCAATTCTGGTCTCCTTTTCTATCGGAAAGATGTTGTGAAACTTGAAAGGGTTCAGAAAAGATTTCAAGGATGTTGCCAGGGTTGGAGGATTTGAGCTACAGGGAGAGGCTGAACAGGCGGGGGCTGTTTTCCATGGAGCGTCAGAGGCTGAGGGGGTGACCTTACAGAGGTTTATAAAATCATGAGGGGCATGGATAGGATAAATAGGCAAGGTCTTTTCCCTGGGGTGGGGGAGTCCAGAACTAGAGGGACATAGGTTTAGGGTGAGAGGGGAAAGATATAAAAAGGACCTAAGTGGCAACGTTTTCATACAGAGGATGGGGTGTGTGTATGGAATGAGCTGCCAGAGTTAGTGGTGGAGGCTGGTACAATGATAACATCTAAAAGGCATCTGGATGGGTATATGAATAGGAAGGGTTTGGAGGGATATGGGCCAAGTGCTGGCAAATGGGACTAGATTAGGTTAGGATATCTGGTCGGCATGGATGAGATAAACTGAAGGGTCTGTTTCCATGCTGTACATCTCTATGACTCGATGACTGTATGACAGAACAATGAAGCTTGTTATTGAGATATTGGGTGCACAGCAGAATAGAGTCTGCACAGGGATAGAGACAGGTTAATCAAGTCAGCAAAATCCCAGGAGATGGAACATAATGTGAGGTGGGGGACCTGGGAGGATAATTGAGGTGGAAGACCTCACAACCCGCAAAAGTACTTGGATGAGCACTTGAGATGTCAAAATTAGAGTGGTCCTGGAAAAGCACAGCAGGTCAGGCAGTATCCGAGGAGCTGGAAAATTGACGTTTCGGGCAAAAGCCCTTCATCAGGAATGGACCCAGATGGACCAAATGCCAGACTAGTGCAGGTACACCTGGAATACTGTGCACAGGTTCGGTCTCCTTACTTGAGAAAGGATGTACTGGCACTGGAGGGGGTGCAGAGGGGGTTCACTAGGTTGAGCCCAGAGTTGAGGGAGTTGGTTTATGAGGAGAGACTGAGTAGAGTGGGATTCTCCTCATTGGAATTTAGAAGAATGTGGGGGATCTTATAGACAGATATAATATCATGATGGGAATAGATAAGATAGAAGCAGGGAGGATGTTTCCAATGGCAGGTGAGATTCGAACCCGGGAGGGGCCTAGCCTCGAAATAAGAGGGAGCAGATTTCGGACTGAATTGACGAGGCACTTCTTCACCCAGAGGGCTGTGAATTTGTGGGATTCCCTGCCCAGGGAAGCAGCAGAGGCTTCCTCATTGGCTGCTTTTAAACCAAAGAGAGATTGATTTTGGAACAGTAAAGGGATTCAGGGTTACGGTGAGCGGGTGGAGCTGAGGCCATGAGAAGATCAGCCATGATCCTATTGAATGGCAGAGCGGACTCAAAGGGCCAGACGGCCTACTCCTGCTCCGAGTTTGTATGTTTTTGTGTGGTGTAGATTGAGTGCACTTTGGCAATACAGGTTTGAAGGGCTTCTCCTGGAACTATATGATGTTTCTCGCGAGTTTTGAGACGATTTGTAGCTCAGGTTGAGGTTCTGGATGTAGGTTTTCTCACTGAGCTGGAAGGTTCGGTTTCAGACATTTTGTCACCCTACTCAGTAACATCTTCAGTGGGCCTCCAGACGAAGCACTGGTGGCATAGCCCGCTTTCTATTTACGTGTTTGGGTTTCCTTGGGTCGGTGATGTCATTTACACTGGTGACGTCATTTCCTGTGGCAACGTCATTTCCTGTTCTTTTTCTCCGGGGGTGGTAAATAGGATCCAAGTCAAAGTGTTTGTTGATAGAGTTCCGATTGGAATGCCATGCTTCTAGGAATTCTCGTGCGTGTCTTTGTTTGGCTTGTCCGAGCATGGCTGTGTTATTCCACTTGAAGTGGTGTCCTTCCTCATCCATATGTGAGGATACTAGTGAGAGAGGGTCATGTCCTTTTGTGGCTAGTTGGTGTTCATGCTTCCTGATGGCTAGTTTTCTGTTTGTCAAATTTAGTGTTTGTTACAGTCCTTGCACGGTATTTTGTGTTAATGACATTAGTTTTGCTTGTTGTCTGTGTGGGGTCTTTCAAGTTCATTAGCTGCTGTTTTACTGTGTTGGTGGGTTTATGGGCTACCATGATGCCAAGGGGTCTGAGTACTCTGGCCAGATACACAATTTCCATCTCGCCCTTCGACAATAATGTCAATGAAAGCAGAAAATCGATGATGTTTGTGGAGTGATGAAGATTGACCAGGAGTTGAAGGATGAATAGTACCATTAGATCTTTTGTATCCAGGGGAGAAGGCAGGTTGGTTTTGATATAGATTTCGGTTTTATTTTCACGTGAACTTGAGTACGGGGTAAAGGGGACAGTGAGAGGTGTATAATGCCATCATACACGACTCCATCTTGGGTACAAAGTACCCAGGTACTAAACCTTATTTACAGAAATGGAGAAATCAATAAATAAGTTAAAAAGTCAGTTGATTTGATATTTGTTGCAAAGTACAGCACCTTGGTTCTGTTCTGCTGTGTCCAAGTTCTGGAGAAAGTTATCTTGTGACTCAGGATACGGAGGGGGATCGTGTTCGAGACCTGAAGTGAGTGCAAGTTGTAAGTGTTTCCACTCCAACTGTGCAAGTTGGGGAAAACTGCTTACTTTTGTGTGACTTGGAAATGCTGAGTGGACAATGTTAAAAATCAGGGCTGAAATCTGTTGCTGGAAAAGCGCAGCAGGTCAGGCAGCATCCAAGGAGCAGGAGACTCGAGGTTTCGGGCATGAGCACTTCTTCAGTAATGCCCGAAACGTCGATTCTCCTGCTCCTTGGATGCTGCCTGACCTGCTGCGCTTTTCCAGCAACACATTTTCAGCTCAGATCTCCAGCATCTGCAGCCCTCACTTTCTCGTCGAATGTTAAAAATCACACAACACCAGCTGATAGTCCAACAGGTTTGTTTGGAAGCACTGGCTTTCGGAGCGCTGCTCCTTCATCAGGTGATTGTGGAGTAAGCTAGTGGTCAAAATATGATTGTTGGACGATAACCTGGTGTTGCGTGATTTTGTAACTACTTCCACGTGGTTAGATTCGAGTACACCAACACATGGGCCACACTACCCTGTATGAAGAAAATTTCAGAATTAATAACCTGGTTGTTAGGTCCATAAGACATTATGGGAACAAACTAGCTAACAACTACATGACACCAACTACCTACCAGGAGAAAGGAACCCATCGCTACAACATCTAGAACCAACGTGGTATACCAAATCCCTTACAACAACTGTAACAAACACTCCATCAGACAAATAGGAAGGAAACTAGCCATCTGCCTTCACAAACGCCAACTGATGACCAAAGGGCCTGATCCACACTCTCTCATCTGCACGCACAGCCATTAACTCAATTAGGACCAAGATAATCATTCTGGGACAAGCCAAGCAGACACATGCTCAAGAGTTCTTGGAAGTTCTGGCATTCAACCAGAAAGGCCATCAACAAACACATGTAGAGATAGACCCGGTGTACAAACCACTGCAGGGGAGACCCACACCCCAGCAGACTGGAAAACCAGAGCAGGTCAGAACAACAGCGCCTCACTGAGGTTGGACTGATGATGTAAGCCAGTGTGGTAATGGAACGTCTGTACAATAACTCAGCAGCTCAGTGAGCTCACCGACAACCTCAAGATTCGATTGAGATCATGGTTCAGCGATGGACCTGCCTTCTCTCAAATTCTGAGGGTTAGGGGGTGATTTGATCAAAGTATCTAAGGTATTAACAGGAAACGACAGGACAGGCAAAGATCAACTGTTTCCACTGTTTGTGTGTTCCAGAGCCAGCAAGCCTGGATTGAGAACTAGGGCTGGTGACATTAGGCAGCACTCCTACATACTGAGGGTGGTAGAGAATACTGGATCCATTGTTAGTTTTAAAGGTGAGATAGATATTTATTGTTAAGCCAAGGTATGAAGGGCTTATGTTCAAAACGTCGACTCTCCTGCTCCTCGGATGCTGCCTGACCTGCTGTGCTTTTCCAGCACCACACTCTCGACTCTGATCCCCAGCATCTGCAGCCCTCCCTTTCACCTACGCAGGGAGGGATATGGGCCAAAGGCGGCTAAATAGAGTCAGGTCCCAGCTCATTCATGATCACATTGCGTGGTGGGATAGGCTGGAGGGGCCGATTGGTCTGTCCCTATGAAAAGTCTCTATCTGTATTGGTAGCTTATTTAAATAAAGGATGCAATAGTGTTGGAGCAGGTTCAGAGAACGTTTAACAGACTCATAGCTGGAATAGGTGGGTGGTCTTATGAGGAATACGTGATGAGGTTAATCTATAAGAGGAGGAGAGGAATCCTGCGAGTTTTTGAAGAGATGGATGTGTCGAGGATGACATAGGGGAGTTGTGTCTTGAAAGAAAACTCAACGAAATGGAAGCGAGACAGAAAAATTACTTTGAGCTACAGTCGGAAAGTTTCTGAGTTTTCAGATACTTCCACTTGGTGTGCTCACTGCGGTCAGGCAGAGAGGGAATTGGGAAGGGGTGCAGAGCAAACACAAACGGAGCCACATTCCTGTGAATTAAACTGCATTGATTTAGCTGCTTTGTCACATGTGAGCAGAGGGAAAGGTTTATGGACCGTTACTTATGGCGCCACCTTATGACAAAGGGAGTTAGGTGCAGCTCCTTCAGATACAAGATCCGAGAAAATAGGAGAATGGAAATGGGATGGCCAGTGATGCGGAATTAAAACTCAACACCAGCAGTCCTCCAAACCAGATCATGCAGCCACTTATACCCCAATCCCCACCGGGCCCTGGCTCCAGTCCACACCAGGTCCTGGCTCCAGTCTACACCGGGCACTGGCTCCAGTCCACACCGGGATCTGCCTCCAATCCACACCAGGCCCTGTCTCCAGTCCACAACGGGGACTGACTCCATTCCGCACCGGGGTCTGTCTCCAGACCACACCAGGCCCTGCCTTCATTCCGCACCAGGCCCTGGCTCTAGACCATATTAGGCCCTGCCTCCAATCAACACCAGGCCCTGCCTTCATTCCGCACCGGGCCCTGCCTCCAGTCCACACTACCTTGTCTCCAATCCTCATCAGGCCCCGCCTCCTGTCCACACCGGGCCCTATCTCCAATCCACACCGGGCCCTGCCTCCACTCCACACCGGGCCTGGCTTGAGACAACACTGGGCACTGGCTCCACTCCACACTGGGCCCTGGCTCCAGTCCACACCGGGCCCTGGCTCCAATCCACACCGGGCCTTGCCTCCAGTCCACACCGGGCCCTGCCTCCAGTTCCACACCGGGCCCAAGCTCCAGTCCACACCGGGCCCTGTCTCCAATCCACACCGGGCCCTGCCTCCAGTCCACACTACCTTGTCTCCAATCCTCACCGGACCCCGCCTCCTGGCCACACCGGGCCCTATCTCCAATCCACACCGGGCCCTGCCTCCAGTCCACACCAGGCCCTGGCTCTAGACAACACTGGGCCCTGGCTCCAGTCCACACCGGGCACTGGCTCCACTCCACACCGGGCCCTGGCTCCAGTCCACACCGGGCCCTGGCTCCAGTCCACACCGGGCCCTGGCTCCAGTCCACACCGGGCCCTGGCTCTAGACAACACTGGGCCCTGGCTCCAGTCCACACCGGGCCCTGCCTCCAGTCCACACCGGGCCCTGGCTCTAGACAACACCGGGCCCTGGCTCCACTCCACACCGGGCCCTGGCTCTAGTCCACACTGGGCCCTGGCTCCACTCCACACCGGGCCCTGCCTCCAGTCTGCCCCGGGCCCTGTCTCCACTCCACACCACGTCCTGATTCCAGTCCACCCCAGGTCCTGTCTCCACTCCACACCGGGCCCTGGCTCTAGACCACACCGGGTCCTGGCTTCACTCCACACCGGGCCCTGGCTCTAGTCCACACTGGGCCCTGGCTCCACTCCACACCGGGCCCTGGCTCCAGTCCACACCGGGCACTGGCTCCAGTCCACACCGGGCCCGGCTCCAGTCCACACTGGGCACTGGCTCCACTCCACACCGGGCCCTGGCTCAAGTCCACACTGGGCCCTGGCTCCACTCCACACCGGGCCCTGGCTCCAGTCCACACCGGGCACTGGCTCCAGTCCACACCGGGCCCTGGCTCCAGTCCACACCGGGCACTGGCTCCACTCCACACCGGGCCCTGGCTCCAGTCCACACCGGGCCCTGGCTCCAGTCCACACCGGGCCCTGGCTCTAGACAACACTGGGCCCTGGCTCCAGTCCACACCGGGCCCTGGCTCCACTCCACACCGGGCCCTGGCTCCATTCCACACCGGGCCCTGCCTCCAATCTGCCCCGGGCCCTGTCTCCACTCCACACCGGGCCCTGGCTCTAGTCCACACCAGGTCCTGGCTCCAGCCCACACCAGGCCCTGCCTCCATTCAGCACCGGGACGTGTCTCCAGTCTGCTCCGGACCCTGGCTCCACTCCACACCGGGCCCTGGCTCCAATCCACACCGGGCCCTGCCTTCAGTCCACACTGGGTCCTGGCTCCACTCCACACCGGGCCCTGGCTCCAGTCCACACCGGGCCCTGCCTTCAGTCCACACCGGGCCCTGGCTCTAGTCCACACCGGGCCCTGGCTCCACTCCACACCGGGCCCTGGCTCCAGTCCACAACGGGCACTGGCTCCACTCCACACCGGGCCCTGGCTCCAGTCCACACCGGGCCCTGCCTCCAGTCCACACCGGGCCCTGGCTCTAGTCCACACTGGGCCCTGGCTCCACGCCACACCGGGCCCTGGCTGCAGTCCACACCGGGCACTGGCTCCACTCCACACCGGGCTCTGGCTCCAGTCCACACAGGCCCTGCCTCCAGTCTACACCGGGCCCTGGCTCCAGTCCACACCGGGCCCTGGCTCCACTCCACACCACGCCCTGATTCCAGTCCGCCCCAGGCCCTGTCTCCACTCCACACCGGGCCCTGGCTCTAGTCCACACCAGGCCCTGGCTCTAGACCACACCGGGTCCTGGCTCCACTCCACACCGGGCCCTGGCTCCACTCCACACCGGGCTCTGGCTCCAGTCCACACCGGGCCCTGGCTGCAGTCCACACTGGGCACTGGCTCCACTCCACACCGGGCTCTGGCTCCAGTCCACACGGGCCCTGCCTCCAGTCTACACCGGGCCCTGGCTCTAGACAACACTGGGCCCTGGCTCCACTCTACACCGGGCCCTGGCTCCAGTCCACACCGGGACCTGGCTCCACTCCACACCGCGCCCTGATTCCAGTCCGCCCCAGGCCCTGTCTCCACACCACACTGGGCCCTGCCTCCAGTCCATACCGGGTCCTGGCTCCAGTCCACACCGGGCCCTGGTACCAGACCACACCAGGCCCTGGCTCCACTCCACACCGGGCCCTGGCTCCGCTCCACACTGGGCCCTGGCTCCACTCCACACTGGGCCCTGGCTCCACTCCACACCGGGCACTGGCTCCAATCCACACCGGGCCCTGGTTCCAGTCCACACGGGGCCCTGGCTCCAGCCTGCACCCACCCCTGCCTTCAGACTGCACCGGGCCCTGGCTCCAGACCACACTGGGCCCTAGCTCCAGTCCAAATGGGGCCCTGGCTCCAGAACACACCAGGCCCTGGCTCCAGTCCACACCGGGCCCTGCCTCCAGTCCACACCGGTCCCTGCCTCTAGTCCACACCGGGTCCTGGCTCCAGTCCTCTCCGGGCCCTGGCTCCAGTCCACACCAGGCCCTGGCTCCAGTCCCCTCCGGGCCCTGCCTCCAGTCTGCCCCGGGCCCTGTCTCCACTCCACACCACGCCCTGATTCCAGTCCGCCCCAGGCCCTGTCTCCACTCCACACCGGGCCCTGGCTCTAGTCCACACCGGGTCCTGGCTCCAGCCCACACCAGACCCTGCCTCCATTCAGCACCGGGACGTGCCCCGGGCCCTGGCTCCACACCACACTGGGCCCTGCCTCCAGTCCATACCGGGTCCTGGCTCCAGTCCACACCGGGCCCTAGCTCCAGTCTACACTGGGCCCTAGCTCCAGTCCGCCCCAGGCCCTGTCTCCACCCCACACCGGGCCCTGGCTCCAGTCCACATCAGGCCCTGGCTCCAGTCCACACTGGGCCCTGGCTCCACTCCACACCGGGCACTGGCTCCAGTCCACACAGGGTTCTGGCTCCAGCGTGCACCGGGCCTTGCCTCCAGGACTGCACTGGGCCCTGGCTCCAGACCACACTGGGCCCTGTCTCCAGTTCACACCAGGCCCTGCCTCCAGTCCACACCGGTCCCTGCCTCTAGTCCACACCGGGTCCTGGCTCCAGTCCTCTCCGGGCCCTGGCTCCAGTCCACACTAGGCCCTGGCTCCAGTCCCCTCCGGGCCCTGGCTCCAGTCTGCCCCGGGCCCTGCCTCCAATTTGCGCCGGTCCCTACTTCCAGTCTGTCCGGGTCCCTGGCTCCAGTCTGTCCCAGGCCCTGGCTCCAGTCTGCCCCAGGCCCTGGCTCCAGTCTGCCCCGGTCCCTGGCTCCAGTCTGCTCCCGGCCCTGGCTCCTGTCTGCCCAGTGTCCTGGCTCCAGTCTGCCCAGTGTCCTGGCTCCAGTCTGCTCCCAGCCCTGGCTCCTGTCTGCCCAGGGTCCTGGCTCCTGTCTGCCCCAGTCCCTGGCTCCAGTCTGCTCCCAGCCCTGGCTCCAGTCTGCCCCGGTCTCTGGCTCCAGTCAGCCCCGGTCCCTGGCTCCAGTCTGCCCCAGGCCCTGGCTCCAGTCTGCCCCGGTCCCTGGCTCCAGTCTGCTCCCAGCCCTGGCTCCAGTCTGCCCCGGTCCCTGGCTCCTGTCTGCCCCAGTCCCTGGCTCCAGTCTGCCCTGGTCCCTGACTCCAGTCTGCCCCGGTCCCTGGCTCCAGTCTGCCCCGGTCTCTGGCTCCAGTCAGCCCCGGTCCCTGGCTCCAGTCTGCCCCGGTCCCTGGCTCCAGTCAGCCCCGGTCCCTGGCTCCAGTCAGCCCCGGTCCCTGGCTCCAGTCAGCCCCGGTCCCAGGCTCCAGTCTGCCCTGGTCCCTGGCTCCAGTCTGCCCCGGTCCCTGTCTCCAGTCAGCCCCGGTCCCAGGCTCCAGTCTGTCTGGGTCCCTGTCTCCAGTCTGCCCAGGGTCCTGGCTCCTGTCTCCCCCGGGCCCTGTCTCCACTCTGTCCTGGGCCCTGGCTCCAGTCTGCCCCGGTCCCAGGCTCCAGTCTGCCCAGGGTCCTGGCTCCTGTCTCCCCCGGGCCCTGTCTCCACTCTGTCCTGGGCCCTGGCTCCAGGCTGCCCCGGTCCCAGGCTCCAGTCTGCCCAGGGCCCTGGCTCCTGTCTGCCCTGGTCCCTGGCTCCAGTCTGCCCAGGGCCCTGGCTCCAGTCTGCCCCGGGCCCTGGCTCCAGTCTGACCCAGTCCCTGGCTCCAGTCTGCTTCGGGATTGACATTGAGGATTATGAGGTTGGCAGATTGCTCTGGTATCACCTCAAGGTTAGGTGACAGCACTGAGACCATGCCAGGCTGAGAGACAGCCGTCCCAGGCCAGGACGCCATCATGGCCGGCCCCTCAACGTGTCTGTGCTGAGGCCAGGAGTCAGACTGGAGACCAGGAGATGGACTGGAAGCTAGGAGTCAGACTGGAGACCAGGAGATGGACTGGAAGCTAGGAGTCAGACTGGAGACCAGGATGCGAAAGAAGAAAAATGAAACAAAACAAGAGGCAAAACAGGGAAGGAAAAGAAAACGAGGAAAGGGCAGACCACGCAAGCTCTGGCTGAAGTGTCCTACTCGGCCGCCATCTTGGGTCAACCACCTGTGATGTGGTTTGAAGCCTGGACATCAGCTGTTCAGCCTCCATAGCGATGTCAGCCTTGGTGTTAATGCACATGTTCTGGGTATCCAGGGGAGGATGTGCACACCTGAGCCATGACAGACAAGGTGAAAGTATTGAAGGACCCTGTGACCAGTTACCTGGACAATGCTGGTTGTGAGTCCAGATGTTGCTGGCTTTTCAAAGAATGCGGAAGCATGTGCAAGACTGATAAACACAGCCGATTCCACCCAGTGGCTGGAAGTATGAAACCAACTTCAATCCCTGAGTAACAATCATCTTACACGCAGCCGACAGTGGTCTCTGATCAGACATTGTAAATGTATGTCTCTCACAGGTGCTCTGCTCATCATGCAGAACTATTGTCCAATGTTTGCAGTCACGTGGTTATAGCTGAGTCTGCTGCTCTTAGTGAAATGGGGAGAAGCTGGAGAAGTCTACAACAGGGTGTGGCAGGACTTGTACATGAAAGCAAGCGCACAGGGGCAGCACATAATCCAGAAGGGCCACAGAATGTTGGCTCTTATTCCAAGGGGGTTGGAGGACAAGTCTTACTGCAGCTCTACAAGGGGCTGGGGAGACCACAGCTGGAGAAATGTGAGCAGGTTTGGTCGCCACATTTCAGGAAATAATCAGCATGGTGACTCAGTGGCCAGTGCTGCTGACTCACAGCCCCAGGGACACGGGTTCGATTCCACCCTCGGCCAACTGTGCTGAGTTACCCCGTGTCTGTGTAGGTTTCCTACAGATCCTCCCACAGTTCAAAGGTGTGCAGGTCAGGGTGGATTGGCCATGGGAAATTGTCCCATAGTGCCCAGGGATGTACAGGTTAGGGTGGGTTGGCCATGGGAAATTGTCCCATAGTGCCCAGGGATGTGCAGGTTAGGGTGGATTGGCCATGGAAAATTGTCCCATAGTGCCCAGGGATGCGCAGGTTAGGGTGGATTGGCCATGGAAAATTGTCCCATAGTGCCCAGGGATGCGCAGGTTAGGGTGGTTTGGCCATGGGAAATTGTCCCATAGTGCCCAGGGATGTGCGGGTTAGGGTGGATTGGCCATGGGAAATTGTCCATAGTGTCCAGGGATGTTCAGTTAGATGCATTTGTCAGGGGAAATGTGGAATAATAGGGTAGGGGAATGGGTCTGGGTGGGATACTCGTCAGAGGGGCAGTGTGGACTTGCTGGGCCGAAGGGCCTCTTACCACGCTGTAGGGATTCTCTGATACTATTTCACTGGTGGCATTTCAGAAAAGGTTCACTTGGATGGATCCGATTAGGAGGGATTATCTTATGAACAAAGATT